>NW_022436956.1:10764703-10786954 GCF_009761245.1 Sapajus apella
GATTACAGGCGTGAGCCTGTAATCCCAGCACTTTGGGAGGCCGAGGCGGGTGGATCACGGGGTCAACAAATCGAGACCATCCTGGTCAACATGGGGAAACCCTGTCTCTACTAAAACTACAAAAAATTAGCTGGGCATGGTGGCGCGTGCCTGTAATCCCAGCGACTCAGGAGGCTGAGGCAGGAGAATTGCCTGAACCCAGGAGGCGGAGGTTGCGGTGAGCCGAGATCGCGCCATTGCACTCCAGCCTGGGTAACAAGAGCGAAACTCCGTCTCAAAAAAAAAAAAAAAAGAATTGATGTTGTAGTTTTGAATCTCAAATTCACAGGGCAGGCCAGCAGGCTGGAAACTCTGGTAGATTTCTGTTACAGTCTTAAGGCAGAATTCCTTCTCTGGAAACTCCTTTGCCCTTAGGCCTCCAATGGATTGATGAAGCCTGCTACATGATAGTCTGCTATAATCTGCTTTACTTAAAGTCAACTGACCATAAATGTTAATCACAGATATAATTCATATCCACAGCAACATCTAGACTAATGTTTGCTCAAACAACTGGATTCCATAACACAGCTGAGCTGATACATAAAGTTAACCATCACAGTTTAGCCCTTGTTTACTTGACATCCACACACATTTTCTTGCACTTAATGTCCTGATAAAGGTAATAACACAGCTGTTCTTCCATCTAACATGATACAGTCAAAGTGACACATAAGTTAACAGTTGTACCACTGTTCCCCAAAGCTCTCCTATTTCACTCTTCCACACATGCAGTGATTTATCCGTATCTCCTAGCCTTCCCTAAATATATGCAGGTTTTTTGTGCCTCCATATCTTTTTTTAATATTGTCTTCTCTGCCTACAAAACCCTCTCCCATTCTTTTCTGGTCGTTTTCTATTCATCATTCAGGATTCATAGCAATGAGTTTTTCATGTATCATAAATCTGACCATGTATTTCTATAGTTACAGTGTTAAAAAAATAGGACATGGTTTCTGAATAAAGATTGAATACAAAATAAATAAAGATATGGCCAGTTTCCTGTCATTAAAGCAAAGCTATAATGATTTAAAAACAAAGTACCATAAAATAAATCTTGTAAAATGAACAATGAGCTATTCTTGTATTGATTACATAAAGAATTTTAACAGACAAGGTGTGTGGTATCTCTGTGTGTGACTGTGTGTCACATAGAGAGAGGTCTCTGCTATAACAGTGAATGTTTAAAATACAAATGCTAACTATGCCACATGGGTAACACTTAAATAGTAATTATGTCATTCACTTTGTTAGATTTTGGTAATAATTTTGGGAATAAACTAAATTATTTTAAGAATCTTCTCAGTAAATCTTGAGCTGATACAAATATAGATATCTATATTGCAAGCATGTGTATTTATAGTTGTTTTGCTGACATTAGAGCATTAGTATTTGGGTTAGTCTCTTAAAATAGAGTTCTCATAAGACAAATCGGCTACAGATTTCCTCACACTCTTTACCAGGGATGTCGGTCTCTGGATCTGGTCTGTTCGTACATTTTTTGTTTTGTTTTGTTTAGTTTTGCCTTACTACACCAACAAAAAGAGTCTGGAAGAGAAAAACAAGAATAAACGCAGCATGAGTATGATGTGGAAAAGGAAGGGAAAAGTTGTTTCCACTTTACCAGGAGAAGGGGGCTGGTTCATGGCCGGTCACAGGCGCCTGAGAGGGCCGCCGTGCTGTCGGACGCTCTTCTCGCTCCCTGTCATTTCCCTCAGATGCGCCATCTGGCCAGCTCCTGTTATAACCAGCAATGGCTCTTAGCTGCGAAAAAATAGAATCTGACTCTGGTGAACTCCAGCAGGAAAGGAGTGCACTGAAAAGATATAGGACAACTAGATGATTAGAGATTTGGGAATAATTAGGATCCAGGGGAGCCAGGTGGCCAGAATCCCAGCTGAGGTCATAAGTGAGGCCTGCATTGGTTTAAGTAGCCCTGGTCTCTGGCCGCCTGATAGCACCACACAACACAGCTGGTTGCTAGTGGTTGCCATCTTTGTGTTTTCCATTATGGACCTGTATCTTGGTCCATTTTGTGTTGCTATAACACAAATGGATAATCACACCTGCAACTAGATCACTTACACAAAAAAGAGGTTTACTTAGCTCCCAGTTCTGCAGGCTAAGCAGTATGAGATGCAAGGCACTGGCATCTGCTTAGATTCTGGTGAGGGCTTTTCATACTAGGTCATAACATGGCAGAGAAGTTCAAAGACAGAGGTAAAGAGGCAAACTCCAAGGGCCGTCCTGCCTTATAACAATCCACTCTCGGGGGAACAAATTCATTCCTATGAGAACTAATCCAGTCTCACCAAAGCAAGAACTCACTCACTGCCGCAGAAGGACACCGAGTCACTCATGAGGGATCCGCCCCCATGACCCAAATGCCTCCCAGCCCACAGCCCAACACCACTACAGTGGGGATCAAATTTCAACATGAGTGTTGTCAGGGACAAAGAAACCATAGCAACCTGAAATTATCTTTGTTTCTTTTCAGCATTTGCTCCAGAAGTAAAGTCCTGAGTGGGAGCATCTAGTTGGCTGAGGTTGAATGTTCCTGTTACCTTCAACAGAGGGCATATTCAGATATGGCTCTGGCCTTAGCAGCTGCCAAGTGAGAAGATTTCAATAAAGACTTGAACAAAGGCAGATTCTCCCAACAGAAAAGTGGGTTCTAATGCTGAGAAGCCAAATACTGACTGCACTCCCTTATCCTTCAGGAGAGTGAATTTCACTTCCTCAGAGAGCCTATTCCCGACTTTGGAGACTCAATTCAGTTTCCCTCAGTTAAATGCATTTGTATAACCCTATGCTTCCCTTTGGAGCACTTACCACACTTCTAATTCGTTGTAAGTGATAACATCTAGGACCTTCTTTATATTTTTGGTGTGGGGTTCCACAAGTCATAGAGAGACTTCCATCCACATTTGAGTAGAGACTGTGGTGAAGGATTTTCAGGAGAGAGGGTTTTCCATTTTGTCTCCCCTGCTCCTTCCAGAGCCAAGACTGGGACCAGCCTGTGTCCTCACCACCTCTCTGAGGGGGTAATTCTTTTCCAGTTCATTCACTCAGGTTTCACCGTTTTTCAGCATGAATTTATGGGAGTGATGGGGAGCTGACATGGCCTCTAATCCCTCTTCTGTCCTGCGTGGGCTCCAGGCCTCATCTCTTGCCCTTCATGTGTGAAAGCCCAGGCTGCAGCCTCCAAGGACTGGCAGACATCCTTAGGTGAACATTGACTCCAGCCTTCATTTACATAGCCAGATCCCTGCTTTATCTTTTTTTTTTTTTTTTGCCTTCATATCAACTTCCTTTACCTTCTCACAGCCCATACCATTCAATAAAAAGTTGCTTTAATATGACTTATGTACTACTTTTGTATGTGCTCCAGTGAGAGAGGTTTTTTCCTTTGATCATATAGCCAGACAGCGCTATTTATGTAAATATTTTTCTATTTATGTAACTATCTTCTAAACACAAAGTTATTTATCAATGAATAAACGAATGCTTTAATAATTGTCCTAATAAACAGATATTCCATCTTCTTTCATGCTACTCTTATTCATTACTGTGTAGTGGTGAATCTTCTGTAGGAGAGGAATAAAAAGGGAAAAGCCATTTTTTTCTGAAATAAACCAGAAACATTCAAATTTGAGGTTGGTTCTGGGCAGGGAGGAATGATTGGACCAAGCATCTCAGGCTCTGTTCTGGGGAATATCCCTGTCCCTTCCTGTGTCTTCTCTCTGTTGTGTGCCCCCAAGTGCGCAGGCCTCAGAGGGCTTCTGCTTCCCCTAAACAGTGGGCAAATAACCAGAACCTTGCTGTTCTTTGGTACATCTTGAGACAAGATTCAGAGGGTCCAACATGACTGTCCTAGGGCTAGGTGATGATAAAAGGGAAATAAAGGTGGATTGTGTCTAGACAGTATGTCTTATGAGATATTGTTTAATCATTGTCAGCTTGTGGGGTCACACCGAGGTTTTCATACCCTGCCCCTGCTGCAGAGGCTGTCATTTGCCACACTGTCTGAGATCGCATTTGAACTTGTCTACCTTTCAAAGTCCATGCTGAGAAATGAAACCAGCTCCTCCCCTTTTCCCATCCAGGCCTCTCTTCTTACACATTGGTTTCCCGTATAAGGATCCACTTTTCTTTCTTTCTTTTTTTTTTTTTTTTTGATTGACACTGGCAATGCCTTTATTCGGCAGAAGCACCCAGTGGGGCTCCTATTTGTTTTTGCAGTCAGTGAGCGTCAAGAGAAGGTTTAAGTCATCTTGATTGCAAAGCTCATATGGCTTGCACAGAATGATGCTCCTGCAGGGTTTGCACCTCACCTTGAACCCATGTGGATTTGTATATGAATTCCAATCTTAAGTATAATATAAGGACATCCTTATATTGTAGCCTGGCACCTTAAGAAGAAAGCATGCTCTTTTGAGGTCTACCAGATGTGTGCTTGCATGTCTGCTCTGCTTCTTACTAACCACAGAGCTTGTATAATTATTTCACATTTGTTAACCACAGTTTACTTATTTTTAAAATGGGAATACACTTGTTCCTTAAACAACATGGGCTTGAACTGCATGGATCCATTTATATATGAATTTATTTCAATAAAAGTTACATCGAGTGTGCCTGTCTCTCTTGCCTCCTCTTCCAGCTTCTCCACCCCTTCCTCCTCTGCCACCCATGAGATGACAAGATCAAACCTTCCTCTTCTTCCTCCTCCTCAGCCTACTCATGTGAAGACAATTAGGGTGAAGACCTTTATGATAATGTACTTTCAAGTAATGGATAGTAAATATATTTTCTCTTCTTTATGATTTTCTTAGTGGTATCTGTATTTCTCTGTCTTACTTTATTGTAAGAATACAGTGCATAATACAGGTATTGATCGACTTACGACCTATGCAACTTACGACCATTCGACTTTATGACCACAATCGCTAGCCACGACTGCTCCGCGTCTGGCAGCACAAACGTTGCCCAGCTGGGCGTACGACAGTGCAGACCAGCTTCTGGCAGCACTACCATCTCCGCGTGCATATAGCCGACTCAACTTACGACCAAATCGTGTTACGACCGGTCTGTCGGAACCAATCGCGGTCGTAAGCCGAGCACTAGCTGTACATGTACAAAATACGTTAATTGACTGTTTATGTTATTGGTAAGGCTTTTGGTCAACAGTAGGCTATTACTAGTTAAGTTTTTGGGGAGTCAAAGCTACAAGCAGATTTTTGGCTGTGTAGAGGGTTGGCATCTCAACCCCTCCTGCAGTGTTAAAGGGTCAACTGCACTATCTACATCTTAGGTACTTAAGATACAAAGAACAGTTTGGAAAGTTTTCAGTAAAAACATGGGGATTATGTGCAAGTCTGTGCATTAAGTCATGACACCCTGTTCTTTCCATGGCTGGGTTCTTATAATGCTGGCAGCCAGTCTCATTAGGAGGCTGGAGGGTTTCCTGGTGAAACTGACAAGACTAAAAATGTTACAGCTACTGATGAAGGGACTCACATAGACATCCTTCCTTTAAAGCGGTAGTTCTTTCTCTTTATTATTCTTGTTTTTTTATTTAAAAAAATTTATTTATTATACTTTAAGTTCTGGGGTACATATGCAGATTGTGCAGGTTTGTTACACAGGTATACACGTGCCATGGTGGTGGTTTGCTGCATCCGTCGCACTGTCATCTACATTAGGTATTTCTCCTAATGCTACCCCTCCCCAATACCCCACCCACTGCTATTCCTACCCTAGCCCCCCATCCCCAGGTCCCAGTGTATGATGCTCCCCTCACAATACATGTGTTCACATTGTTCAACATCCACTTATGAATGAGAACATGCAGTATTTGGTTTTCTGTTCTTGTATCAGTTTGCTGAGAATGATGGTTTCCAGTTTAATCCATGTCCCTGCAAAGGACATGAACTCATCCTTTTTTTATGGGTGCATAGTATTCCATGGCGTATATGTGCCACATTTTCTTTAACCAGTCTATCCTTGATGGGCATTTGAGTTGGTTCCAAGTCTTTGCTATTGTGAACAGTGCCTCAATGAACATACATGTGCATATGTCTTTATAACAGAATGATTTATAATCCTTTGGGTATATACCCAGTAATGGGATTGCTGGGTCAAATGGTATTTCTGTTTCTAGATCCTTGAGGAATCGCCACACTGTCTTCCACAATGGTTGAACTAATTTACACTCCCACCAACAGTGTAAAAGCATTCCTATTTCTCCACATCCTCTCCAGCATCTGTTGTCTCCTGATTTTTTAATGATTGCCATTCTAACTGGCATGAAATGGTATCTCAACGTGGTTTTGATTTGCATTTCTCTAATGACCAGTGATGATGAGCTTTTTTTCATGTTTGTTAGCTGCATAAAAGTCTTCTTTCGAAAAGTGTCTGTTCATATCCTTTGCCCACTTTTTGATGTTTTTTTTTTCTTGTAAATTTAAGTTCTCCATAGAGTCTGTATATTAGCCCTTTATCAAATGGGTATTGCAAGAATTTTTTTCCCATTCTGTTGGTTGCTGGTTCACGCTATTGATAGTTTCTTTTGCTGTGCGGAAGTTCTTAAGTTTAATTAGATCCCATTTGTCTATTTTGGCTTTTGTTGCCATTGCTTTTGGTATTTTAGTCATGAAGTCTTTGCCCATGCCTGTGTCCTGAATGGTATTGCCTAGGTTTTCTTCTAAAGTTTTTATGGTGTTAGGCTTCATGTTTAAATCTTTAATCCATCTAGAGTTAATTTTTATATAAGGTGTAAGGAAGGGATCCAGCTTCAACTTCCTGCATATGGCTAGCCAGTTTTTCCAACACCATTTATTAAATAGAGAATCTTTTCCCCATTGCTTCTTTCTGTCAGGTTTGTCAAAGATCAGATGGTTGTAGTTGTGTGGCATTCTTTCTGAGGCCTCTGTTCTGTTCCATTGGTGTATATCTCTGTTTTGGTACTAGTTCCATGCTGTTTTGATTACAGTAGCCTTTAATATAGTTTGAAGTCAGGTAGCGTGATGCCTCCATCTTTGTTCTTTTTGCTTACTATTGACTTGGCTATGTGGGCTCTCTTTTGGTTCCATAGGAAGTTTAAAGTGTTTTTTTTCCAATTCTGTGAGGAAGGTCAGTGGTAGCTTGATGGGAATTGCGTTGAATCTATAAATTACTTTGGGCAGTATGGCCAATTTCACTATATTGATTCTTCCTAACCATGAGCTTAGAATGTTTTTTCATCTGTTTGTATTCTCTCTCATTTCCTTGAGCAGTGGTTTGTAGTTCTCCTTGTAGAGGTCCTTTACATCCTTTGTTAGTTGTATTCGTAGGTATTTTATTCTCTTTGTAGCAATTGTGAATGGGAGTTCACTCATGATTTGGCTCTCTGTCTCTTATTGGTGTATAGGAATGCTTGCGATTTTTGCATATTGATTTTGTATCCTGAGACTTTGCTGAAGTTGCTTATCATCCTAAGGAGATTTTGGGCTGAGACAATGGGGTCTTCTAATTGTAAAATCATGTCATCTTCAAACAGGGACAATTTGATGTTCTCTGTTCCTATTTGAATACCTTTATTTCTTTCTCTTGCCTGATGACCCTAGCCAGAACTTCCAATACTATGTTAAATAGGAGTGGTGAGAGAGGGCATCCTTGTCTTGTGTCAGTTTTCAAAAAGAATGCTTCCAGTTTTTGCTCATTCAGTATGATACTGGCTGTGGGTTTGTCACAAATAGCTCTCATTATTTTGAGATACAACATCGATACCTAGTTTATTGAGAGTTTTTAGCATAAAGGGCTGTTGGATTTTGTCAAAGGCCTTCTCTGCATCTATTGAGATAATCATGTGGTTTCTGTCTTTGGTTCTGTTTATGTGATGGATTACATTTATTGATTTGCAGATGTTGAAACAGCCTTGCATCCCTGGGATGAAGCTTACTTAATCATGATGGATAAGCTTTTTGATGTGCTGTTGGATTTGGTTTGCCAGTATTTTATTCAAGATTTTCGCATCAATATTCATCATGGGTATTGGCCTGAAATTTTCTTTTTTAGTTGTGTCTCTACCAGGTTTTGGTGTCAGGATGCTGTTGGTCTCATAAAATGAATTAGGGAGGATTCCCTCTTTTTGTATTGTTTGGAATAGTTTCAGAAGGAATGGTAACAACTCCTCTCTGTACCTCTGGTAGAATTTGGCTGTGAACCTGTCTGGTCTAGAACTTTTTTAGTTGATAGGCTATTAATTGCTGTCTCAACTTCAGACCTTGTTATTGGTCTAGTCAAGAATTCAGCTTCTTTCTGGTTTAGTCTTGGGAGGGTGTAGGTGTCCAGGAATTTATCCATTTCTTCTAGATTTACTGGTTTATTTGCATAGGGGTGTTCGCAGTAATCTCTGATGATAGTTTGTATTACTCTGGGATTGGTGGTGATATCCCCTTTTATCATTTTTATTGCATCTATTTGAATCTCCACACTCTTTTTTTTTTTTTTATTAGTCTGGCTAGTGGTCTGTTTATTTTGCTGATTTTTAAAAAAACCAGCTCCTGGGTTTACTGATTTTTTTGAAGAGTCTTTTTGTGTCTCTGTCTTCAGTTCTGCTTTGAACTTAGTTATTTCTTGCCTTCTGCTGGCTTTTGAATCTGTTTGATCTTGCTCCTCTAGTTCTTTTAATTTTGACATTAGGGTGTCGATTTTATATCTTTCCTTGCTTCTCTGGTGGGTATTTAGTGCTATAAATTTGCCTGTAGACACTGTAAAGCAGTACTTCTCAAAGTGTGGTCCCCAGCCTAGCAGTGTCAATGTTACCTGGGAACTTATTAGAAATGCAGCGTCTCAATCCTTGCCTCACACCTAGTAAATCAGAAGCTGTGGGGTGCAGTTCAGCCCTTTATCTTCACAGGTGTCCTAGGTCATTTTGATACAAACTGAAGTTTAAGAATCACCAATCTGTCCACTAGTTGATCAATTGTCTTGATTACATTGGGGTCCTAAAACATTATAGTGCCCAATCTCCCTCATCCATGTAAAATTCAAAATAAAAATTAATATTGGAAATGAAACAATAAATACATACATTCTGAAACTAAAGTTGTTTGTTTTTAGTTTCTTTAATTGAAAAATTGTGAAAATGTTTACCAAAACCTTCTTGGTGCTCTGATTTTCTGGTGCCTAAGCACATATTTTGCCTGCTTATTTCATTATATCCAACCCAGCCAAAATAATGAAGCTTGCTTAGCATATGAATCATACTCACAGCTGTCTTACTCCAGCACCCATGCAATGAGAGGAATGAGGTAGTGTAGGCTCCCCCTGCTACACCGGGTAGTGCCAGAAACACACTAGAAGACTCCTGGGCCGAGGACATCAGCAGCAGGGGGAAGCCCACAGTTATGAACTTGCCTGTTGAGTTGGCAGCAGGGCTTCTGAAGGCATAGGGTCTGCAGCCATGTTCACAAGCAACAAGATAATGTTAGGCATGGGGGTCAGAGACAACCTGAAGTGATCCCAGGACAGATAGAAAAAGGATATGACAGCTTCAGGAAGCTGGCTCTGAGAAATTATCTATGCTAGGAGCAGGAGATGTTCTCTAAATAACTGGCCAGGCCCCTGGTAATTAAAGGGATGCTTGTCCTTGAGCAGGTCTTTCCTGAAGGAGAGTCTAACTTCCGCTGGGACTGGTGCCAGGCAGCTTACCCCAAGCTGACCTTAAGTCAGTGGAGCTCCCTTACTTTGTTCTAAACCCTTGCGAATGGGAACTTTTCAGCAGAGTGACAGGGAAAGGGAAGGTTATGGTCTGATTATATGGACTCTGTGTAATTGGTGTGAAATATGAATGGCATTTGCGTAAGTGTATTGAAGGCACTTATTTTGTGGTTTGGGAATGAGAACAGAGACCCCATCACTGCCTTGGATTGCTTCTTCTGCATTTTATTCTTTTTCTCAGTGAAGGCTTTGGTTTTGAACTGTGGTTCCTATTCCAAAACTGCTGTGTATTTGAAGGTAAAGATTGTTCTCCCTGTGTACTTGCTGTGGACTTTTTGTAATCTGTTTCAACTACATTGAGTCCTTCTGAAAACCTCTGGATGCACGGCAGGGCACAGAAGTGGAAAAACTGTGGAAGCTATGATCAAAAGTCCAGGCAGATGATAGTGCCAGTAGTACCAGTGAAAAACTGGCATACGTAAAAGTATGTCACTTTGGAGAGACTGAGTATACAACCAGACAACGGCCAGACTATATATAAGAATATAACTCTTACCCTCAACCCCTGCAACAGCCAGCCTCAGAAGTCAAATACAACCTCTGCAGCAATTGGCCCAGAATGGTCAGGACTTGGTCAATGACTGGCAGCTTCTCTGATTTTTGCCCTTGCTTCCAACTAGAGACCAATCAGAGAAAGCCAAGTATGCTTTTTAAACCTATCACATAGGTGCTCTGCTTCTAGTTAGCCTCCCTCCAGCTTCCCAGTGGCAACAACCTCCAATGAGAACATATCTGAAGCCTCCCCCTTTTTTTGCTATAAAGCTTTCCAACTCTCCTTCCTGCCTGTGAGTCTCTACCAAGTCCAGTGATGGTGGTAGACTTCCTTGCTATTGCATGCTATGAATCAATAGCCTTTACTTATTCTTATTTGGTGGTCTTCGTTTTGTTTACACTTTGAAGAAGTCACTTAGCCTCATTTTTCTTATTTGTAAAGTAGTAGATTGATGATCTCATCAGATTGTAAACATTGATTAGTACTGAGTATTAAGATGCTTTGTAAACTGTAATAAGAGGAACAAACAATATATCTTATTTCAACTGTGGGATTTGCCAGTCTAGGGAGAAGAGAAGCAGCTATGGGCAAACACATGGACAAAGGTCACTTTATTTATTTATTTATTTATTTTATTGCATTTTAGGTTTTGGGGTACATGTGAAGAACATGCAAGATTGTTGCATAGGTACACACATGGCAGTGTGATTTGCTGCCTTCCTCCCCATCACCTATATCTGGCATTTCTCAAAGGTCACTTTAATAAAACTTTCCTTAGATTTTGGGAGAAGTGGCTGTGTCTTCAGTCCTCCCCTGGCTATACCTTTCCTTATGGGGTGAATGGATCTAAGAGGATGTGCCCAGTTAGAGCCTATGCATCCCTTTGTAGTGTTGGAGATACCAGAATTCCCTCCCTAAATACCCTGTACCTGCTTATAAGGCTCTTCCCCAGGACCATGTCCTCAAGGCAGACCACTACTGGCTGTTCAAACTTAGACAAAAGGGACAGTCAGGGGTTGCTTTGTGTAGGTGTATGGATAGTGTAGTTTGAATACCAGGTTGTCCATCTATGTGTACATGTGAGGTCTCTTGTGGAATGGAACACAATGTGGGGGGGAAGTGGAGGGAGAAAGCCATGATTGTGAAGAGAATGCCAGGGAGAGCCTTTTCCTAGTGCCACATTCTGGCATGGAACTCTTAGAATTCCGAGATTTCTAAATTTGAACCTGGCTATCTAGCTTGTTATGAAGGTATGTCTATCCAGATAGAAGGAAGGAAAACATTTAACACTTTGCTAGCTTAATTTACAACTTTTAAACATGTAGATAGCCTATCCCAAGACCTCACACATATTAAGGGTGGACTTGTCTGTCTTCCTATTCAGTGGTTCAGTGGCTAGCTCTGATCCAGAGCTTCTTGGATGTGTTCACTAGTATGTACCTGAGGGTGGTGGGTCTAGGAAAAATAATTTTTATGTCTGTTTCTTCTTTTTTAAAAAAATAGAATTTATTTTTAAAGATAGTTTTAGGTTTACAGAAAAATTGAGCAGAAGGTACAGAGATTTTTCTATATTTCCCTTACCACCACACATACATAACCTTCCCCAATATCAACACCCACTTCCAGAGTGGTACATTTGCTGCAATTGATGAGCCTACATTGACACACAATTATCACCTAAAGGCCAAAGTTTACATTAGTGTTTCCTCTTGATATTATACCTTCTTTGAGTTTAGATCAATGTATAATGACACGTATACATCATTATAGTGTCACACAGAGTATTTTCACTGCCCTAAAAATACTCTGTGGTCCACCCATTCATCACTCCCTACCACCCTAATCCTTGGCAGCCACTGTTCTTTTTACTGTTTCCATAGTTTTGCCCTTTCCAGAATGTTAGACACTTGGAATCATGCAGTATGTAGCCATTTCAGATTGACTTCTTTCAGTTAGTAATATGCATTCAAGTTCCTCCATGCTTTCTCATAGCTTGATAGCTCATTCCTTTTTAGCACTGAATAATATTTCATTGTCTGTACATATCACAGTTAATTTATAATTCACCTACTGAGGGACAGCTTGGTTGCTTCCAAGTGTTGGCAATTATGAATTATTGAGTTTTCCTTTCCAAGACTATGGAATATCTCTCCATTTATTTAGTATTTCATTTCTTTCATCTGACTTTTGTAGTTTTCCTCTTTTTGATCATGCACATGATTTTTAGATTCACACTTAAGTATTTAATTTTTTGGAGTTCTCACATAAATGGCATTGTGTTTTAAATTTCAAATTCCACTGTTCTTTGCAGGCACATAAGAAAGCGATTGACTTTTGTATGTTACTCTTGTATGCTGCAACCTTGTAATTGTAAATGCTTATTAGTTCCAGGAAGTTTTTCTTTTTCTTTTTGTCAATTATTTTTAGTTTTCTAAATAGACAATCATGTCATCTGTGAACAAAGACAGTTTTATTTCTTCTATCCCAATATGTATATATTTTATTTCCTTTTCTTGTATTACTGCCTTAGGTAGGACTTTCAGTACAATGTTGGAAAACCGCAGTGAGAAGGGACATCCTTGCTTTGCTCCTGATCTTAGTGGGAAAGCTTAAATTTTGTCATTATTAAGTATGATGCTAGCTGTAGGTTTAAAAACAATTCTTTATCAAGTTCAGGAAGTTCCCCCGTATTCCAGTTTGCTAAGAGTTTAAAAAAATTATAAATGAGTGAGGAATTTTGCCAAATTTTTTTTTCTATATCTATTGATATCACCAAATAATTTTTCTTCTTTAGCCTGTTGATGTGGATTTGGATTACATTAATTGATTTTCAAATGTTGAACCAGCCTCACATACTAGGGATTTACAGTTGGTTATGGTGTATAGTTATTGAATACATTGTTGAATTCAATTTGTTGATATTTTGTTGAGGAGTTCATTATCTCTGTTCATGATAGATACTGATCTGTAGCTTCTTTTTCTTATAATATTTTTGCCTGATTTTGGTATTAGGGTGATGCTGGCCTCAAAGAATGATTTAGGAAGTATTCCCTCTGCTTCAATCTTTTGAAAGAGATTGTAGAGAATTGGTATAATATCTTTCTTAAAATGTTTGGTAGCATTCACCAGTGAACCCATTTGAACCTGGTGTTTTCTGTTTTCAAAGGTTATTAACGATTGAGTCAGTTTCTTTAATAGATATAGGCCTTTTCAGTTTGTCCATTTCTTCTTGTGTGAGTTTTGACAGATTGTATCTTTCAAGAAGTTGGTCCATTTCATCTAGGTTATTAAGTCTGTAGGCATAGAGTTGTTCATAGTAATTCCTTATTCTTTTAATGTTCATAATGATATCCCTCTTTCATTTCTGACACTAGTAATTTGTGTCCGCTCTCTTTTTTCTTCCAGTTAGCCTGGCTAGAGGCTTATCAATTTTATTGATCTTTTCAAAGAACCAGCTTTTGGTTTCATTGATTTTTACCTGTTGATTTTGTTTTAAATATTATTAATTTTTCTCTAGTTTTTTTTCTTTTCTTCTGCTTACTTTGGATTTAATTTGCCATTCTTCCAACCTAGTTTCCTAAGGTGGAAGTCTAAGTGATTGATTTTAGATCTTTTTCTTCACTAATGCATTCAATGGTGTAAACTTCCCTCTAAGCTCTGCTTTTGCAGCATCCCACAAGTTTTGATTAGTTGCGTTTTCATTTTCATTTTATTAAAAATATTTTAAAATTTCTCTTAAGATTTTCTTCTTTGACCCACGTGTTATGTAGAAATGTGTTGTTTAATTTCAAAATAGTTTATGATTTTTCAGCTGTCTTTCTGTTATGATTTCTAGTTTAATTTCCTTGTGGTCTGAGAGCAGACAGCAGACATTGTATGATTTCTTTTCTCTTCTTTTCTTTTTTGGAGACAGAGTCTTGCTCTGTTGCCAGGCTGCAGTGCAGTGGCATGATCTCGGCTCACTGCAACCTCCACCTCCTGGGTTCAAGCTATTCTCCTGCCTCAGCCTTCCAAGTAGCTGGGACTACAGGCATGAGCCACAGACATTGTATAATTTCTATTCATTTAAATTAGTTAAGGTGTGTTTTATGGCCAGAATGTGGTCTTTCTTTGTTTTCTGTTTCATCTTTGTTTGTGCATCTTATCTCTCTCAACAGCCGTTCTAACCTACCTAGTGAGTATTTTACATTATGGGTTTTTTTTTTTTCCTAAATGTGCTTTTTGGGGGGGTGTGCACATGCAATTTTAATGTACATAAATAATGTGTTTTATATCTCATTATCTTTCTTACTTTTCTCACACAGCACTGTACTTCTAAATTATATTGTTCATAGCTAATTCTTTGCTTCTAACCATTGAAAAGTCTAGAAATTGTAAGTAAATGGATAAAATTTATCCACTTACTTTACCAATGGTGGACACCTATTTTTTCTCTAAGTTCCCATTGCCAAAAATAATGGTATAATGAATGCCTTTCTACATGCCATCTTAAAGGCCTGAAAGAGAATGATTTTGGGCCATATATACCCTGGACCAGATTTGCTATGCCCTGTGGGTGCATATACTTATTTTTTCTAAGCAATGTCTTACTGTTTTCCAGAATAGCTGTAGTACATGGGAGTTCCTAAATCCCTACCTCCTTACTAACACTTAGCACCATCCAGCTTTTAAAAGTTTTGCTAATCTTATAAATGTAAAAAGATATATCACTGTTTAAATTTGCACTTCTATGTTTAGTAATCCATTTGAGCGTCTCTTTACATGCTCTGTGGTACTTCAGGTTTTCTCTTTTGTAAATTGTTCTATATACCTTGCTCATTTTTGTTTTTCCTGCTAATGTTGATGTCTTTTTCTTGCTGGTTTTCTAGGGTTTATTATTATATGTGCTGGTTAGGCATCTTTTCTCATTCTATTATAGATGTTGCCCATAAAGGGAAAGAGGTTTGGGCAGATGATAAAAGGAAGAGATTTGAGAAATTATTTTCAGAAGGCATTTGAAATGGGACGAGCATAGTTATGGGAGGCTTAATAGGCTGTTTAAAGGGACTGTTAGCCTAAAGTGAAGGAAGCAATATGTGAGTGCCTAGAGTCTGGGCTCTGGAGTCACTGGGACTGGGGTTTGAATCCCAGTGTTGTCACTCCTGCTCCAAGTTTCCCTCTCTGTGAAATGAGGATAGAATAGTACCTGCTTGTTGTGCAGTATAATTGAAATAAAACAGAAAGCACATAGAAGAGTTGCATGGATCAGAGTAAGCATCCAAATACATGCATCCAAAAAATGTTAGCTGCTATTATCATTATTAATGTTACTAAGAAAATTACATAAAGAGATCAGGAAATTCTTGGGCAGAAGTAAGTAGAGAGGGGTGAAAGAGAGGAAAGGAAGTCTGCTTTTGCTTCAAGCCAGAGGCACCTGGAACCCTGGACCTTACTGGGAGGGCCAACTTGGAGGATTGGTGCTGGCTGAGAAGCCTTCTGCCTCGTTGCCTGCAGAAGGGCCTGGCATGTTCACCACCTCCCTGCCTTCATGCCAATAATAAAGCTGATCTTTACTCCACCTCTGTCTCATACATCATGGGGAAGGAAGGAAGACTATGGGAAGGAAGGAAAGAAGACTATGGGACTCAAGGCCTGGGCCGTATCAAGAGGAAGGGAACCAGGATGCCCTCAGCTAGGTTCATCCCCATCCTAACACGTTCATCCAACACTTCTTCATACATTCTTCAAAGCGTTTAATAAGTGAAGCTTTGTATGTTTTTCCTCAGGAGAGAGGCTCATAGTTGTTTGTTTTTTCACGTCCTGGTGACATTCAAATTCATCTCTCTTTGCCTCATTTATTTCCAAATACAAAAAGAAAAAATTGGGCTGAATAATATTTTCTATATAGAAGGTAATAAGACTATGAATGACTCTAAAACTCAATGTTGAAATTTTAGCATTTAAGTTAAATTGCAATTAAGGTAGGAAAGATTTATTAAAGGGCTTGGGATAGAGGGATGGATCCCAAGTGAAAGAAAACCTGATCTTAAAGTTGGCTGTTTTCAAACAGAAGGGACAAGAGAGGGAGGGAAGGAAGAGGAAAGAAGGTAAAAGGGCATTCACCCAGCCATGTGGAGAAGTGATTATTTTCCACCCACAGCTGGCTAGCATTCAGAAGCTGTCACTCTGGTATTTATAACAATTACTACTAAATTGAAAAGGAACAATAACATTTGCATCAAAACAGTTTACGCCTCAGTGTTTTCTGTATGGCAGCCTTTACTTCCTTGTTCCTCAGGCTGTAGATTAGGGGATTTAACATGGGGATTACTGTGGTGTAGAACACAGAGGCGACATTCTCCTGGGCCAAGGAACTGATTGTGGAGGGTTTTAAATACATGAATGCAGTTGATCCATAGAACATTCCCACAGCTGCAAGGTGGGAGCTGCAGGTGCTGAAGGCTTTGGATCTACCCTCTGTGTTGCTGATGCAGAGGATGCTGGAGAGAATGAAGATGTAAGAAACAAGAACTGTTAAGCTTGTGACTATGATGTTAAATCCAGCCAAAAAGAAGACTGTCATTTCAATATCATAGGTGCTAGAGCAGGACAGCTTCATGAGAGGGAGGATGTCACAGAAGTAGTGACTGATGAGGAGCTCACAATAGGGCAGTTTTAACATGAGACCAGTTTCTATTGTAGAGCCAATGAGTCCTATGGTGTAGACCACAGCCACCAGCAGGGAGCAAGTGAGAGGAGACATAATGATGTTGTAAAACAAAGGGTGGCAGATGGCAACAAAGCGGTCGTAGGCCATCACTGTCAGCATGTAACACTCGGCAATGACAAAAACAAGGAAGAAGTAGAGCTGTGACATGCACCCTGCGTAGGAGATGATGTTCTTTTCTGACACAAAGTTCACCAGCATTTTAGGGGTAATGACGGAGGAGTAGCAGAGATCCACAAGTGACAGATTGCTGAGAAAGTAGTACATGGGGGTGTGAAGCTGAGAGTTCAGCCAAATCAGAGTGATCATGCCCAGGTTCCCCGCCATGGTGACCAAGTAGATCCCGAGGAAGAGGAGAAACAGGGGGAGCTGGAGGTCTTGTCTCTTTGTTAATCCCCTGAGAATGAACTCTGTCACTGTAGAGTGATTTTCTGCAGCCATCCTCTTCTGGGTGGGAAGCCTGCAGAGATATGTGGGAGACAAGAACCCCATTAAAAGGCTAATCTTGGATTGCTTGGGGAAGCTAGTCTTGAGCCTTTGGTGCTAGTTAAATATCCTGGGCTCTCTGCTGATACATCCTCCCTGCCCTCCTCCCCTCCTCCTGCTATTTGCGGATCTTTTTGCAGGAAGACCGCCCTGAGTGTTTCAAAGATCATGAAGATGAGAGGAAAGCAGGCCAAGGTCCGGATCTTTTACCACGCACATGCTTCTAAAATATCTTGGGGCAGTGTTTCTCAAAAGGTAGTCCCTGGACCAGCAGCACTGACATTACCTGGAGATTTTTAGAGATGCAAATTCTCAGGCCTCAGCTCACATCTACTTAGTCAGAAACTCTGGATATGGGGCCCAGCAATCTGTGAATTAATCTCTCTGGTGATGGTATTGCATAGTAAAGTCTGAGAATCTCTACACTGTAGATAATAAGTAGCATATTTCATATTTTGTAGTTGGAGATGGATTTTGCTTTAGAAATAAACTTTCCTTGTCATGTGTATAATTCCTAAATATTCACTGGATGCGAACATGCAAGTACGTATCTGAAATTTATGCAGTGTCGGGGGGATATGATAGTTGCAAGCTGTGTCATTGATGGACACATCAATTTCTATGTCTGAAAGACGAAGAAATTAATATCGATTCCAAAGGTGATTGTAAAAATAACATGGGATAATGCATATTTAGAAATCTTTTTTTTCAAATACTGAGTGCCTATAAAAATGTGAATTGTCATTAAGAGTCTGGAATTTATTCTTAATTTCTCACTTGACTTGAGATCCTAAGGCAGTGATTCTCAGAATTGGCTATATATTATAATCACATGGAGCATTTATAAAGTATTGATTCCTGGGTTCTACCCATAAAAGTTCTGATTTAATTGATCTGTGGTGCACCCTGAGCACTGGCCTACTGAATGTTCCACAGTGAATGCTAAATAGCTAATTATTATTATCATTATTGTTATTTTCAAATCATTGTATCAAACCATGGTCCTATTATATCCCTGATGGCAAAGTATTCAAATTACAGACATATCTCTAGGAAGCATGAATAATCATTGCCGGATACATTATGTATAGATAGTCGCATCTGTGGGATGTATTTCTTAAGCTATAAAACTTAAATTTCCCTTATTTTAATTGCTTCCTTACGTAATTACTAACGTTTGCATAATGCTTTATAGCTTACACATTTGTTTCAAAGGTCAATCTCGTTAACTTCTAAAATTTTGGGAAATGGGGAAAAATATGTTTAGGGAAGGATTTTAATTTTCATTTTTATATTGAGAAAACTGAGATTCCAGACACTAAGTGATTTGCCCAAGGTTTACTAATTATTGGTGACTTGGAACTGGAACTTACCCCGCTCTGTCCCGATCATGAGTTTCCTCTTTTGCCTCACATGTGTAGCCTTGGAAATCTGCACACTTACAGTTCTAAGCAATGTGTGATTAAAACAGGTTTATGCTTGATATCTTAGTATATGCATGACATAGGAAAAAGAAGAATGCTGTATTTTGTTTCATTGCTTAGGAAATTGAAGCTCTAAAAGTTAAATAAGTTACCCAAGGTAACCAGGCTAGTAAGAGGCAGAACTGGGCCTAAAACCCAGGACTTCTGACCACGAGTGTGTTTTGTCTCCACTAAACTAAATTGTTTTGTTTTAGCTTATCTTTGTGTAGCACTTTATTATTATTTAATAACATTTAATTTATATAATTTTTGAAGATAGATGAAAGATCCATTGCCAATTTTGGGTGAATTTAAAAAATTATAAAGGCCATATATATGCATTGTAGTGAATTAGAAATGCAAATAAGCAAAAATTTAAAACAGCCATTTTCCACTACTTGGAACCAAACGATGGTAGTGAATATCCATTTAGACTTTTCCTATGCCATATATGTATTTACATGTATATAAATACATACATATATTTACAAAAACATTTATAAACTGCTTTTTTAGCATAGCCTTCACAAATGCATTGTCTCATTTGATTCCTATAATAATAATAACTGGCATTAACTATATTCCTTTTTCTTAGATGTAAGAGCCTTTAAAATCATTAGGATGTGTTGTGAAGACAAAGTCTGCATTGCATTGTAAACTTTATATGTCAAATTATTGGTAATGAGGCATTTAACTTTACAATAGCTAGTATGAGAGATAGCTAAGATTTTTAAAATTCAAGTTGAGCATTCCTAATCTGATAATTCAAAGTCCAAAATCTGAAACTTGTTGGACACCAACATGAACCACAAGTGGAAAATTCCACACCTCCTCTCATGTGACTAGTCTCAGTCAAAAGGTAGTCAAAACTGTTTTGTGCAAAAAAGTTATTAAAAATATTGAATACAATGGCCGGGTGTGGTGGCTCACGACCCCAGCGCTTTGGGAGGCCGAGGTAAGTGGATCAGGAGGTCAAGAGATCGAGAACACCTTGGCCAACATGGTGAAACCCTGTCTCTACGAAAAATAATACAAAAATTAGCTGGGCGTGATGGCACGCACCTGTGGTCTCAGCTACTAGGGAGGCTGAGGCGGAAGAATCGCTTGAACCCAGGAGGCAGCGGTTGCAGTGAGCCAAGATTGCGCCACTGCACTCCAGTCTGGTGACGGAGCGAGACTCCATCTCAAAAAAAAAAAAAAAAATTGTATAAAATTATCTTCAGCCTGTGTGTATAAGATGTATATGAAGCATATATAAATTTCATGTTTAGACTTGGATCTCATCCTGAAGATATCTCATTATGTATATTCAAACATTCTAAAACATGAAAAAATTTGAAATTCAAGACACTTCTAGTCCCAAGCATTGCACATAAGGAATTACTTCCACTTATTACAATGGAGATAGAAATGTATTATTTTCACTTATTACAAAGAAGAATTTTTTTCTAAATAACAATAGTAGATTTAAAACAATTTACATTTCTTTTTTACCCAATTTCTGCCTCTCAAAACGATAAGAAACACCCAACTTGAATAACTGTAACTGTAGATCATGTGCTTTACAAAGCAGTGTGGCGTGAACACCATTCACTGAGTGCACAGCAGGTGGGAACACCATTGTGTAGGAGAATGCTAGACAGCATTGATTTAATTTTTCACTCTTATAGTCTTCTAATAACATGAAAGAGGCAAATATAAACTACATATTTCTTTTATTTTTCTGTTGTTCTTCTTTTTAAAAAACGGAATCTTACTCTGTTGCTCAGGTTTGAATGCAGTGGTGCGATCATAGCTCACTATAACCTTGAACTCCTGAGCTCAAGCAAGCCTCTCACCTCAGCCTCCTGGGTAGCTGGGACTACAGGTGCATGCTACCATGGTGGGCTACTTTTTAAAGTTTAGGGTACAGATGGGATCTCTCTGTATTGCCCATGCTGGTCTCCAACTCCTAGCCTCAAGAAACCTTCCTTTCTTGGTCCCCCAAAGCTCTGGGACTACAGGTGTGAGCCACCATGCCTGGCCAGGCCATATATTTTATATTAGTTACTGCAATTATTACCTCTAGTTTCACCAAGCCATCAGAGCCTTAGGATTACTGCCAGTGAGAACACAGCACACAGGTTAAAAAAGCACATAGAGGTGAAGGTAAATATATGGTTGTAAATAGTCTGCATTATAAGCAAGAGTTCATGAAAGAAATATTTTTCTCATCCAACTGCTTAAAGTTTGTAATTAAATACCTGTGATAAGGAAAAACGGAGCACAGTCTGTTAGAAACTTTAGGGGCTGCCTTGGTTTCAGCAATCAGAAAATTCAGGAACCGTATACTCAAAGTCATAAAAAACGGGTCACTAAGGTTGGGGGCTTGGGATTGTGTTTATGTATACATGGGCACAGTGTCTCCTGGGCTGTAATCACTTGAGAGACTGGGGTCCTCACTAATGGAGCAATTAGAGCCTTGCTTTACACTGGCTCTGTGAAGCATGCTTTGTCTCCCAGGTGTGTTAATTTTCCTTTTATTGGTAGAGTGATCTTGCAGCTAGGAAAACTTACAGTCTAATGCCAGCTTTAGGTAATTTTACAATCAACAACCCCATTACTGTTGCCACAATTGTCATGATTGGGATCATTATGCCCATCATCACCACAACCATCTCACTCATTACCATCAACACCATCATCAGTGACTACCATTATCATTGTTACTTACTAGTTATTCATGATTATGTGCAATTGACCAGCTTTAAAATGTTTATTATAAAGTGTTTTAAAAATGAATTCAAAATTTTTTTAAAAACAAGCTGTATAGTTTTAGCAAAGGGATGTTACCTTCCTTACATTTATAAGGGAATGCTGAATTTGGCACTTTGCTAATGCACCAGTAAACTGACAGCATAGAATGCAGGAGGTTGAGGAGCTTATGAAGGTAGACTAAACTCCTCATTCGTATAGGCTCATTCAAAAGAGAAATGTGTTCATAAGAAAATTTCCTATTCAAAAACATATTCAGTATTATGTTATTCATGAATATATTACTAATGAAGATTTTTAAATTAAACATTTTATTTTGAGTTAATTGTAGTTTCACATGTAATTGTAAGAAATAATGAAGAGGCCTGGCACGGTGGCTCAAACGCCTGTAATCCTAGTACTTCGGGAGGCCAAGGCAGATGGATGACCTGAGGTCAGGAGTTTGAGAGCAGCCTGGCCAATATGGTGAAACCCGTCTTTACTAAAAAAAATAAAATAAAATAAAATAAAAATATATATATGTATATATATACACAAAAATTAGTGGG
>NW_022436956.1:10787054-10893417 GCF_009761245.1 Sapajus apella
CAGCCTGGCGACAGAGCATGACTCAGTTTCAAAAAAAAAAAAAAAAAGAAATAATGAAGAAAGATTCCTTGCTGTCTACTTTATGCCATTTCCCACAGTGGTAACATCTTGCGAAATGATTGTATAATATCATACCTAGGGTTATTGACATTGATATAATTCATGGATCCTATTCAGATTTCCCCAGTTTTACTTATACTCATCTGTGCATGTATTTAGTTCTACGAAATTTTATCAAACACGTAGGCTTGTGTGTCTAATACCACAGTCAACATAAAAACACATCACCTGAATTTTCTAAGTTTCAAAACAATAATTTGATTTCCTGTTATACTCCAAAGGTGACTAGTTATTTTTCTTTATTATAAACTCACCACTCTAAACATATTTTATGTGTAAGATAACCGCAATGGACAACAAAGGTAATTTAATGCAGTTATTTTTGTTGATCAAATTTTTCTACCTTTGGCCTGTAGAATTGTCTTCAGTTTGTCTCTGGAGTCTTTGACACTGTGCTAGTAGTTTCTAATATTATACCTTCCATGCTGTCTGATAGGGCAAGGTGTTATGAACTCATTTCATACATTTAATTCCTCAGACCTGGAATCAACCATTTCTCCAAGAAACTTGATTTCTTTTAGCAGGGAAATGATATTTCAAGAACACAAAGTAGGTGCTAGAGAAGCTCAATGCTCTTGGCTTAGCCATTGTTTCCAGCTCTTTTCAAACAGAACTAGGAAATGTAGGACTACATAGTTATCAAAGTGTCTCTTTTTTTTTTTTGGAAATCTAATAATCTTACTAGGATATATTTTAATGTTCATCCGGAGACAATTTTCTTAGTTGCGATGTTTCTTTTAACATGTTACTTTAAATCTACTGTTTTATGCCAGAAAGTTTCTTGAATTATAGTTTTTATTACTTTTTCTATTGCTTTAGAGTTCTCTGCTGAGGCTCCTGCTCTATACCAGGTGCCAGTTGGATCATTATCTAGTGTCTACACTTGCTACTTTCCCCCAAATCCTCTTCATTTAATTTTTCCCCCTTTGTTTTCACCTTTGATTTCTCCTAAGGCCCTATTTGTTGTGCTTATTTCATTACTGTTACTCCTCGTCCAGTCTCAATTCCTGAAACTGTCTGTCTTTTATTTCTAACAATTTCCTGTGTTCCATTGCTTCATTTATAATTTTTTACTAATTCTGAGTTTTACTATTTGTTTGTGGGCATGTCTTTGTGGCTTACTCTATTTTCTGTAGAAAAACATTTTTTTCTTATAATAATTTTATATGGGATTTTACCTTTATTGCTTTCTATTCATTTTTATATCAAATTAGTTTTTTCCTAGTTTCACACCTTCTTTGTTGTTTCTGTGAAATGTTAAAAATGAAGCTTCCAAAATGAGTTTTGTCCAAGACATTCAAATTATAGCACCACTTTACAAATAAGTTATTCAATTGTACATTCCCAACAGCAGTGTAGGAAAGTTCCAGTTGCTCTTCATCCTCCACAAAACTTGATATTGTCAGCTTTTCACTATATAAAAACTGAACAACATATATAAAACAATATTTTTTAGATATTGGACAAAAGATGTTGCTTAATTATGGTCTAGGAAGAGAAACAAACAAGATGAGCCCTGCGTTCACCTGACTTTTTGTGTAGAGATATCATCCAAATCATGGCCCAGGGAGGGGAATGCAAACAAAGCACAGCACTTTTGCTAATTGGGAAGATGCAGATTAGAGTTCTGAGAGGCTGAAGTGCCTGGAACATGTGGAGAAGCATGTTGAAGCAACACACACACAAAAAAAGAGCTCTAGAAATATGCAGAGGGGTCTCTCTGTGCCTTTGAGTATGAAGATGTGAATGCCTAAGGTAAAACTCCGTAAAGCTAGGTAAATAACAACTATCTGGAAACTTCAGGCTGAATAATTAATTATCAGAGCTTACATAGGGCTATAAGATGTTTGTGGCACAACCAGCAGTAAGGAGATGTCCTTTAACACCTCTGACATTCAATAGGAAGCCCAGAAAGTTCATGTCTTAGTGTTGGGGCCAACCTAGTTTGAGTATAAAAGCTACATTGATGTTTCCTAATAAAGCTTAATATCAAGACTTAAAAACAACAAGGTGATCTACAAGTAGCTTAACAGGCTGCCTAACAAGTTTTAAAACTTTTTATAAACATAGAAAACAATTCAGAGAGTCAATCATGTCCAGCATCCTATCAAAAATTACTAGATATTCAGATAAGCAGGAAAATATATGCAAAAACCAGGAGAAAAATAAATAGAAATAACAGATCTGATATAATTAAAAGACAAGAGTTTTAAAACAGCAATTATAAATTTGCTTAAGGACTTAAAAGAAAATGTGAATATAATTAAAAGAAAAATGGAAGGCATACAAAAGAACAAAGTAGTACTTCTATTGATGAAAAATGTACAGAATAGACTTAATAGCAGATCAATGATAGAGCAAAAGGAGCTATTAAAACTAAAGCACAGAGTCATAAATGAACAGACTCAATCAGTGAAGCAGTATCAAATGTCTAACAAATGTGTAATTAGAGTCCCAGAAGGAAGGAAGAAGACAGAAAAATTATTTGAAGAAATAATGGCTAACATATTTTAAATGTGATGGGTGAAGATAGAGATCATACAAGAAGTACAAAATATTGAAAATTGCTGGAACTGATATTGGTACATGAAAATTTGGTATACTATCCTCTGTACTTACTTATATTTGAAATTTTCCATACATGAAGCTAAAAAAGTTTTAAAAATAGATAATAGATTCAAAAATAAAAACAAAAACTCTAAAATTTCTGGAAGAACAAATATATGTAAAAATTATCTCTGGTGTAGGCTAAAAAGTTTTAGACTAGGCAAAAAAAAAAACACTAACCATAAAAGAAAAATATTATAATTGGACTTAAAACAAAAGAAAGCCTTTTACTCTTTGAAATATGCCATTAAGGAAATGAAAAGGAGAGACACAGATTGGGAAAAATATTCAATGCTTCAATGCATATATTAAAGGGCTTGTTTTAGGAGATAAAGAGCTCTCTTACAACTCATTTAAAGACAAACAACGCAATTAAAATTGGCTCCAAAAACTCCATAAAAGAAGATATGCAAATGGTCAAGAAATACCTGAAAAGATGCTCAATATCATTAAACATCAGGTAAATGCAAATTGAAAACACACTGACATAACACTACATACCCACTAGAAATGTTAAAAATGTAAAAATCTGGCAATATCAAGTTTTGTTGAGGATGCAGAGCAACTGGACTTTTCCTACACTCCTGTTGGGAATGTACAATTGAATAGCTTCTTTATAAAGTAGTGTTATAATTTGAGTGTCCTGAACAAAACTCATGTTGGAAGCTTAATTCCCAGTGCGGCAATGTAGAGAAGTGAAACTCTTAAAAGGTGGGGCCTACTGGGAAGCATTTGGGTCCTGAGGGCTCACCTTCATGGGCAGCTTGGTGCTGTTCTTATGGTAGTGAGTTCTTGCTCACAAGGATGAGCTCTCACCAGAAACCAAGCAGACACCAGCACCATATTCTTGGACTTTCAGACTCTGGAATCATGACCCAAATAAATCTCTTTTCTTTATAAATTACCCAGCATCAGATATTCTGTTACAGCAACACAAAACAGACTAAGACAAATGATTTGGCAGTTTTTATAAAGTTAAACTTGCCTATGACCCAACAATTCTAATATTAGGTATTTATCCAAGATAAAGGAAAATACAGTCTTACAAAAAGTTCTGTACGTGAAGGCTTATATATGCTTTGTTCATAAAAGCTTGAATGAGAAACAGTTTAACTCTCTATCAATGAGTAAATGGATAAACAAGTTTGTGGGAATAATCATACAGCCAGATAGCTACTCATCGATACAAAGGAATGCATTACTGATATACTCAATAATATGGATGAATCTCAAAAGATTATACTAGGCAAAAGATGCCAACACAAAGGAGTACATACAGTAAGATTTTATCTGTATAAAATTTTACATCAGGCAAAATAAATCAACAATGATAATAGCAAGTCAGTGGTTGCCTGGGCTCAGGGATAGTGGAGGGATTGAATGCAGAGGTGCATAAGGGAGATTTTTTTTGATAATGGACATGTTCACTTACCATAGGTGCATTTTGCACTGTATTTAATAATTTACTGTACTTAAATCAATAAAGTAGATTTAAAATAAAAAAATAGATATGGTCAGCCAAAAAAGATCCAATATTCAGCACCACTAGTAATCAAAGAAATATGATCAAAATATGTCATTTTAGAATCAAATTGGGTTGAGAAGTTTTTGAATGATACTATCCACTATTAGTTAGGGTGTAGGGAAAAAGGTACTCTCATATATTACCTATGTGGTGTGTATAGGTAAACTGTTTACTCCAGCTGAACCCATGCCTGGAGTCACCTCAAAACAGTGGCAGGGGAATTTCCATAAGGAAGTTCCCCAAACCCTCCTAAGATGGGTCTAGTTGAGATTCCAAAGAAAGAAATAGTAGACACTAGGGTGATCAGCATTTATCAGGAAAAACTTACAGAGGGCTGTGACAATCCCCACCAGAGACAGCAAGAGAAAGTGGATGTTTTACTTAGGTATGCCCACAGTGAGGGGGCCAAGGTATGGAGCTTCTATGAGGGTTTAAAGAATTTGGCTCAGGGCTGGGGCTAGTTTCTTTTAGTGTTTTGGGCAACAACCTAGGTAACCTTTATCAGTGCCTGGGAATGTTCAAGGGCTTGGATTCCAACCTGCTGGGATAAATCTGCAGCTGGCTGGGTCTCAAAGTGGTCAGGGCACTCCATGATTTTCAGTGAGGACACACAAAAAAAGTGGGGGGATCTAGGGGACACTACACAAATGCTTATGTATGTATAGTTCAGCAGTATGTATAAAAGATTTTAATAAAGAGGAAGTCTGTAGATAAAAGAATTGTACTTTAGGAGTTTATCCTAAGAAAATAATGTTATGTTTGCAAAAAATGCACATTCTTCTCAGTATTGTTTATCATCGTGAAAAATTGGACATAGAAATTGTCAAAGAGGAATTGACAGATTTAATTAAGCATCTCCTGTCAAAGGAATACCTTATACCCATTAAGAGTGATGTTTAATTGTATTTATTTATATGAAAATATTAATAATATTTTTAAATACAAAACTTTAAAATATTATATACAATGTGATCTACTTTTCCTAAAAAAATACTATGCAAATTAAATAAATGCATAAAACATATGGACAAATATACATTCAAATGTTAGCTGATTATTTATACATTGTGGAAATATAAGTTTATTTGAATTTTCTGTTTTATGTTTACTCTTTTTTGCAATTTTATGAAATAAGCACATATTTCTTACAAAAAACCTTGAAAGTAAAAATAAATTTAGTAAACTGGTAATTTTACAAATTGAGTATTCAGTGAATCGGCTTTCAGTAAATTGATTTTTTGGTTAATTATCTTTCAGTGATTTGATTTTTAGGCCACCAGAATGTATTGTTGAAAGATAAAATCAGCTCACGCCTGTAATCAGAGCACTTTGGGAGGCTGAGGTGGGTAGATCACCTGAGATGAGGAGTTCGAGATCAGCCTGGTCAACATGGGGAAATCCTGTCTCTACTAAAAATACGAAAATTAGCCAGGCTGGGTGTATGTAATCCCAGCTACTTGGGAGACTGAGGCAGGAGAATCACTTGAACCAGGGAGGTGGAGATTGCAATGAGCCAAGACTGGGCCATTGCATTCCACTCTGCGCAATGGCCCAGAATTTTGAGCAAAATTCTGTCTCAAAAAAAAAAAAAAAAAAAGAGAGAGAGAGAAAATCAGGCCAACAGTGGTGGCATATCCCTCTAATCCCAGAATTTTGAGAGGCTGAGACATGATGACTGCTTAAGCCCGAGAGTTTGAGACTGGCCTGGGCAATACAGCAAGACCCTGTCTCTATCAAAAAAAACCAAAATGATAAAATCAGGCGGTTGATTCCTGTAATCCCCAGTGCTTTGAGAGGCTGAGGCACTAGAATCACTTGAATACAGGAGTTTGAGACCAGCCTGGACAATGTAGTGAGACTCTATCTCTACAAATAATTTAAAAATTATTTTAAATAATTTTGAGTGTGGTGGTACGTGTCTGTAGTCCTAGGAACTCAGGGAAGGTTTGAGTCCAGGAAATTGAGGCCACAGTGAGCTATAATTGCACCATTGCACTCAAACCTGGGTGACAGAGCAAGATCTTCTAAGCATAAATAAACAAAAGAATATTTAAAACAGATGAGATGAACATATTTTAGATATTGATGAAGGGGATTAAGAAACTAGAAAAATGGTGCCATAATTTGACATAGGGTAACATGGGAAAAAGATAAATTTTAGAAAGAATGATATGTGTCCTCACCCAAATCTCATCTTGAATTATAATCCCATAGTCCCCACATGTTGTTGGAGGGGCCTGGTGGGAGGTAGTTGAATAGTGGGAGGCGGTTCCCCCTTTTCTGTTCTAGTGACAAGGAGTGAGCTGCATTTCCCCTGCTGGTGCTCATTCTGTCTCCTGCCACTCTGTGAAGAGGTGCCTTCTACCATGATTGTAAATTTCCTGAGGCTTCCCCAGCCATGCAAAACTGTGAGTCAATTAAACCTCTTTTCTTTATAAATTACCCCATCTCAGGTGTTTTGTCATAGCAGCAAGGGAACTGATAAACACAGGGAAGATAATAAAATAAGTTTTCCATGTGTTTAGTTTTAAGTGTCCGGGGGATATTCAAGTGGAGATGTCTAGTAAGTTTTTGGTATTTCAGGTAAAAAAAGTCTAGCCTAGAAATATAGACTTGATTTTCAACAGATCAAGACATTTAAAGCATGGGTATGGATAAGACCTTTCAGAGAAAGTTAAGTAGGATGAGAGGAAGAAGGTTAAGAATCTGTGAGTCATCAACACTTATGGGCAGATGAAGAAGACTTGAAGGAGAATGAGAGTGAAAGGAAGTAGCCAGAAGTTGGAGGAAAATCAGAAAGTTCACGTGTCTTGAAAGGAAAGGAATATGAATAGTTCATGAAGAAGTTAGCTATCAACAGCATCAAGTATAATAGTACTGAAAAGTTTTCACTGAGTTTAAAGACATCCTATTTGATTTATTCAATGACATCATGACATAGATAATAGATAAGTCAGGTTTAATTATTGCTATTCTACAGAGGGGGAAATGCCAGGCAAAGAGAATTTAATGTCTTGTTCAAGGCAATACAATAAGAGCCAAATCTTTAGACTCGACTTCTTCCCTAATAACATATTTTTTCTTGATTTAAGCTACCTATCAGAGTAAAGTTCCTGAGCAGACTTTGTGAAATTCTGGAACACCTTACCAAGAAAATCTGTGGCTTTCTTTCCCAGCAAAGGGTTTGTAAACTGGGGAAATTCCCATCAATCCTTGTTTTCTACTTATCTAAGACATCTGTTTTTTAAAAAATGTTCTTGTCCATGGAGATGTCTCCATTACACTTGGAATCACCTCCTATCTTTTACATATTAAACCACATACCTTGCACTTGTAGATCATCTTAAATTTTTCCTCCTTAATTCCTTCTTTATTTTAATCCATTGCATATCTTGATTTGTTCTTGGGAAATTTTAGATTTCATAGTATTGTACCAGCAGATTTTGCTTTATGAAATAACACATATGTTCCTGAAATTTAATTTTTTTTTTGAGGCAGAGTCAAAAATGATGGCTTACTGTAGGCTCTGTCTCCTGACTCCCTAGGCTTAAAATCTCATTCTATTCTATTCCTGACTCCCTGGGCTTAAAACCTTAGTCAATTTTGATTTGTGCCTCTTTCTATCATTCTCTCCTGTACCACTGAGACATCAAGTGATTCTCCTGCCTCAGCCTCCCTAGTAGCTGTGATTACAGGCACCCACTATCACACTCAGCTAATTTTTGTATTTTTAGTAGAGACGGGGTTTCACCATGTTGGCTAGGTTGGTCTTCAACTCCTGACCTCAGGTGATCTGCCCGCCTTGGCCTCCCAAAGTGTGGGGATTACAGGCATGAGCTACTGCGCCTGGAAATGTAATGTTTAAGAATTTTATTTTGGAGAGCTTTGTGGTACCTACTTGTAGCAAACATGTGTTCTGGGACAGCTCTGTAAACCAAATTATTTCTACTGCCTTTGTGGTAAGTTTCTGTGTAGTTTCTTTTACAAATACCTTGACTTTGGAAGTCTCACTCAGTAGGCATACATTGTCTGGCATAATTGTCAATGAAACACCAATACTAGCATATTAAAGGCCTTCAGTTAATTTTTAAACTAGTTCTCTTTCTTTTCATTTTGGCGTGGAGCAGGGTAGTTAAGGAGGGTCACCAAATGACTATGGGAACTCCTGGTGTATTACTTCAGAAAATGAAAGACCATCCCTGAGTTTATGGGTTTGCTATATAGATTTTCATTGAAGTGTATTTATATAAAAGTCTGTTATATTCAATAAGATTTTAAAGGAGCACCTATAATGTGTTTGTCACTGTATCAGATACTGAGTGTGTTAGTGTACACAAAAGTTATAGAATATAGATTTTTCCTGAAAGGAGATTTTTATCTAGAATAGAGTTGAGTCTTGAAATAATCAATTAATAGTGGAAGGCTCCTTTAGACTAACACATATAGAGATTAATGTAATAGTGAGTGAACAGGAGGGCAAGAGAATGATCTGATCCAAAGTCATTTTAAGTTCTTCCTCTTGACTGCTCAGAAATATAGTTATTCCTCACCCTTGAAATGTACTTCTCTTTTGGCATCAGTGAAATTCTCATTTATTGCACAATTATTTTCTAAGTTGAATATTGACTAAGGCCACATATATTCTCACAAACACCTTCAAGTTTCTTATTGTGATTCCTGTTTTTCAGATGGGAACACCAAGTTTAGACAGTGTTAAGCAACTTTTGCAAGTTCACACAGTTACTTAGAGCAGGGATTTAATTCCAGGGCTGTTTGACTCCAAAGCCTGTTCTTAGATGCTACAAATGGCTTTAAAATACTTTGATTGGTCAACCCCTTTTTTCCATTTGTGGGCGTTTTTGAGGAAAGTTTCAGTTTTTAGATTGCAGTTATTTTCTCTTTAAACACACTTGTTTGGAGCAATTCACCATTCCTCTGCTTTTTGTGATTGTCTCCGTTCTTACAATTCTCCACCTTTCATATCTACCTATTTTCTCCCAAGTTGTGATCTTTTGTTGCTGACTTCTTTCTGATCTTTGCCTTTTAAAGGTTCTGCCAGCACTCTATGGTCTTGTCTAAAATTGAGTTCATTACCCTTTGATTCTTCATTTATGTCATTCTATTCCTGACTCCCTGGGCTTAAAATCTTAGTCAATTTTGATTTGTGCGTCTTTCCATCATTCTCTCCTGTACCATTGAGACATCAAATCATGTTAATTATCCAATTACCATGTCTCCTTTACTGTTCATCTCTTTCTGGATTTACTGCTTGTGGAAAGTCTTCTAGCTGATCTCCCTGCCTGCTGCTGTCTCTATTTCAGCCTATTCTTACACTACTAGCTATATAAGACATCACGATTAAGATAAATAATTCTGAATACTAATATTATTTAAACTACTTTGTTTTATGTCTTCTAAGTGCTGTAATCAGCACCACTTATTCATTACAATAATCATTTGAGGTTGGTTATTATATTCATTTTAAGATTACGGACTCGCAGTTCAGAGAGAGGTTAAACACTTCCTAAGGTCACACATCTAATAAGAGGTAGAGCCAGGATTTGTGCTGAGGTTCATCTAATTCCAAAGTTCAGTTCTGAATACTTAGGGAGACCATACTTTAACATCCATTAGAATATATCTGAGACAGAAAGAAGGTGCTATTAATAGTTTTGCTGAAACAACAGGTAAAAACTGGGAGTATTCTAGGCAAATTGACATGTGGTCACCTTACTGATACTACAATGGAAAGGAACTACAGTGTAGTACCCACTTAAACAGTGCTTTTGCAGAAGAGAACAGGAGCTCAGCTTTCAAGTTAGTATTCGTAATGACCACTAGACAGCCTATTGGAAATGTCTAGTAAAGTGATTGAATACCAGTCTTTGGGCTTAATAGAAATATGAAAGCTATTAAATAGGGAATCCTTTCCCCATAGCTTGTTTTTGTCAGGTTTGTTGAAGATCAGATGGTCATAGATGTGTGGTGTTATTTCTGAGGCCTCTATTATGTTCCATTAGTCTATATATCTGTGGCACATATACACCATGGAATACTATGCAGCTATAAAAAAGAATGAGTCCATGTCCTTCGCTGGAAACCATCATTCTCAGCAAACTAACACAGGAACAGAAAACCAAACACCACATGTTCTCACTCATAAGTGGGAGTTGAACAATGAGAACACATGGACACAGGGAGAGAAACATCACACACCATGGCCTGTCAGGGGTGGGGGACAAGGGGAGGGAGAACGTTAGTATAAATAACTAATGCACGCAGGGCTTAAAATTAGATGATGGGTTGATGGGTGCATCAAATCACCATGGCACATGTATACCTCTGTAACAAGCCAGTGTGTTCTGTACATGTATCCCAGAACTTAAAGTATATATAAAAAAAGAAATATGAAAGCTAAAGTTACAAATTTGGAAGCCTCCATATAGAGGAGCTTGTTGAATAGATGAGCTCACCAAACCCTAAAGAAAAAAAGGAAGTGCATAGGACCCTGAAAAAGGTGAAATATGAGAGGAGAGGAAGAACTAGCAGTACCAAAATGAACATAGTCAAAAGTATTTCTTTCTATGCTGTTTCGTGCTTGTGCTGAAGGAAGTCATCAGAGAATCTGACTTTGGAAAAGCCATGGTTGAAATGCATTTGAAATAAGTTTCATGGCAATGGTCTCTGAAATGACAGGAACCCACAGAAACTTTTCTTGTTGTTGTTTCATATAAACAACAAACTTTTTTTTTTTTTTTTTTTTTTGAGATGACACCAGGCTGGAGTGCAGTGGCATGATCTGGGCTCACTGCAATCTCTGCCTCCTGGGTTCAAGCAATTCTCCTGCCTCAGCCTCCTGAGTAGCTGGGATTACAGGCACGTACCACCACATCCAGCTCATTTTTGTATTTTTAGTAGAGACGGGGTTTCACCATGTTGGAGAGGATGGTCTGCATCTCCTGACCTCGTGATCTGCCTGCCTCTGCCTCCCAAAGTGCTGGGATTACAGGAGTGAGCCACCATCCATGCCCGGCCCAGACAAGAAACTTCTAAGGCTCTTAGCGAAAAGCCAGCTTTTAATGAACCCCTGAGGTTTTCTCTGCTTTTGGGTACCCAAGAGAGTTTATGACAGTTAATTGTTTTTCTCCATTTGTAACTTATGTGTAGTGGGATTAAGATCAGGCATTGGCACTCATTAGAGACACTGTAGGACATAGCAAATTTCTAAGTGTAAATCTACAGATGAGGCACCATTATTATGGAATACAGGTGGAAAGCGTCTCCCAGAGGTGGATAAGCAAACAGATGCTGATGTGTGCACAAATATAAATGTGAAGTGATTGGTGCTGTGATTGAAGATGGACTTGACAAAAAGTCATACATTTATGGTATGATTTCATAAACTTCTTAAGAGAGCCCTGATTAAAAACATAGCTTCCCTGTTTGCTCAATGAGGTTTGAGTTTCTCCAAATAAAAGTTTCTTTCCTTCTTGGCTAAAAGCATTGTAAATGGCCCTGTGAAAGGATTTAGAGTGTAGGTGGCTACTCAGCAGCTCACTCTGTCCCCATATAAATGACTTTAGCAGATCCCCTCCTGAGAGCGAATGTGGAAACGAAGGGAATTTAGAGCAGCTAGTGCTGGTTGTTTAAAGATCAAAAATGTGTACAGGTAGTGATCTTCATTGCATAACTTATGATTTTGTAAAATGCTCATAAAGGTCTTTTGCTTCTCTAACTTGTCATAATGTCCAGTATTTGTTCATTTAAGCCAGTGCTATGGGTAGAGCTATTGTCTGAAGCATGGAACAATGATGCACCGAGATACACTAAGCAACATTCACCCAGTGGTCACTACAGTAACTACTATTGACCAGCACAACTCTGATCACAGTCTTTCAAGACTGCTTAAATGTCATTCTCTCAAAGAGGCCTAACTCTACCATCCTATTTAAATGCACAACTTACAACCCTTGCCCTTTGTATTCGCTTTCCTTGCTTTTTTATTGCTGTCATCATCTAATATATTACATAAGTTATTTATTTATTGTCTGCCTTCCTTCTGCTAGAATACAAGCTCAATAAGGGCAGAGACTTGTTTTGGCTAAACTGCAGCCCCTAGAAGAGTGTCTGATATATAGTTTCTGAACATTTGTTGAATGAATTAATCAATGTCATTCTCTTACTTAGTGACTATTGGAGATTACCCAGTGGCTAGTAAATTGCTGTTAATTATAGCATTGTAGGTGATCTTCAGTGTGTTCCTCGTGTACTTTTCCAGAGAAATTTATTATTTTTTTTCAAGATTTCTCCCAGGTTGCTGCACATATCAATAGTCTGTTCCTTTTTATTGTTGAGTTGTATTCCATTTAGTGATTATACCATGTCTTATTTATGTATTCTTCTGTTGATGCATATTTGGGTCATGTCTACTTTTTGGCTGTTAAAAATAAAGCTGCTATAAATATTTTTGTTTAAGATTTTTTTGTGTAAATATACATTAATTTTTTTGGTATATACATAGAAGTGAAATTGCTGGGTCCAGGGTATTTGTTTTGTTTTATTAGATACTGCAACTTTTACACATGGTTGTACCATTTTACATTTCTACTAGTGATATAAGAGTGTTTTATTTGCCCCATTCTTGCCAACACTTGGTCCTATCAGTCTTTTAAATTTTAGCCACTGTGATGGGTATGTGGTGATAGCTCATTGTGGTTTTAATTTGCATTTTTCTAATAAATAATGCTTGGAGCAACATTCCAATGCTAACTGGCCATTTGAGGTATCTTCTGAAATGTCTGTTTCAATCTTTGTGCCATCAAAAGTTTTCAGTGTTTCAATAATTTATTTGTAGGAGTTCTTTATGTATTATAGATGAGTCTGTTTTTTTTTTTTTTTTGAGATGGAGTCTTGCTCTATTGCCCAGGCTGGAGCGCAATGGTATGATCTCAGCTCACTGCAACCTCCATTTCCCCGGTTCAAGCAATTCTCATGTCTCAGCCTCCTGAGTAGCTAGGACTACAGGTGTGCACCACTTCACTCAGCTATATATATATATAGCTATATAATATATATATTATATTATTATATATTATATATTATTATAGCTATATATTATTATATATATTATATAGCCATATAATATATATATAAAATATATAGCTATATAATACTATATATATATATATATATAGTATTTTTAGTAGAGATGGGGTTTCACCATGTTGGCCAGGCTGGTCTCGAATTCCTGCCCTCAGGTGATCCACTCGTCTCAGCCTGAGTTTTTTGATAGATACATATACGGTAACTATTTTCTCCCTGAAGTTTGCCTTTACATTTTCTTAGTGGTGTATTTTAAAAAGCAGAAGTTTTAAATTTTGATCACATTGAATTATTATTTTTTTCTTTTATGGTTATCGTCTTTTATGGTTAAGAAATCTTATTCTAAGTTCTTGAGAATAGGTTCTATTCTAAGGTCTGATTTTCTTCTAGACGTTCGTAGGCTTAGATTTTATATTTAAGTCTCTGATCCATCATGAATTAATTGTGCATAGAATAAGATAGGGATTAAGATCATTTTTGTTTATATATACCTATGTAGTTGTTCCAGAATCATTAGTCAAAAAATTTTTTTCTCTTGTTGAATTACTTTAGCACCTTTGTAAAAAAAAAAAAATCAATTGACACTATAAGTGGGTCTGTTTGTGGGGACTGTGCTCTGCTCTATTAATCTATTTGTCGGTCTTTACTTCTCTACTAAACTGTTTTAATTTCTGCAACTTTACATAAATCTTAGAGTCAAGTAGTGTTAAGTTCTCCAACTTTCTTCTTTTTCAAAGTTTCTTGGCTATTCTAGGTTCTTTGCATTTTTATACAACTTTTAGAATTATTTTGTCAATTTCTGTCAACATGTCAGAAATTCATTCAAATTCAATATTTGAACCGCTATTGAATTGAATCCATTGATTAATTTAGGTAGATGTAATAACAATATTTAGTTTTCCAATCCATGAATAAATCTTTCCAGATATATATGTTTTTCTAAATATTATTCAGTTATATCTTATAGTTTTCAATATAGAGGTATACAAAATTTTTGTTAAATAAATTCTTAAGTATTTTAATTTTTGTTGCTAGTGTCAATGGTATTGTAAAATTTCATTTTGTAATCTTTTTGCTAGTTTGTAGAAATGCAGTTAATTTTTATACAATAAACTTGCATTCTATGACTATTAAATTCACTTTTAAGTTCCAATAGTCTGCTTATAGGCTTACTTTGATTTTAATGTATACCTAAGTCGTGTATGAATTAAGATGGTTTTATATCTTCCATTCCCATTTTTTAGTCCTCTTTATGCAAACAAATCAGCGAGAAAAAAATGACACTGGCAATCTTATGGTGGAGGATTTACTCTGAGAGCACTGAGCAGCTGGAAAGTCGGTTAGAAGCAGTGTTCAGCAAGATGGTAGAGGGAGAGGGGGTCAAGAAAAATTTTTTCGTACATGCTTGATATTTTGCTGTCCTTCTTTTTCTTTTGAGACAGGGTCTCACTCTGTCACCCAGACTGAAGTGCAGGAGTGCAGTGGTGTGACCATGGTTCATTGCAGCCTTTCCTTCCCTGGGCTCAGGTGGCTTTCCCACCTTAGCCTCCTTTGTGGCTGTTGCCCAGGTTGGTCTCCAACTCCTGGGTTCATGTGATCCACCCACTTCAGCCTCCAAAAGTGCTTGCATTACAAGTGTGAGCCATGGTGCCCAACTTGTTCTTTTTGAGGTTGTTGGGAGGCTCAAAAATTTCCCCTATTAAGTGGGCTAGAATGTCCCATAAGATGTTGGATAAAAATTATGAAAGTGGACATTTTAGACTTATTATTGACCTTACAATAAAAACAATCAGTATTTCACTATTGAGTATGATGTAGGTTTTTAGCTGTAAGTTTTTCGTGGACATTGTTTATCAGATTTGGGATACTCCTTCCTATTCTTACATTGTTGAGCATTCTTATCATGAATAGTATTGCCTTTTATCAAATATTCTTTCTGCATCTATTGAGATGATTATATAATTTTACTGTTTTATTCTATTAATGTGGTGGATAATGTTAATTGACTTTTAAAATGTTAATTTAAATTTGTTCTTCTTAGGTTATTTACATTTTAAAAAATATTTCATTTTATATCTTCTGCTGGAATTTTAACTATACCTCTCTCTGTTATTTTTATTGCATTATTTGTATTACTGTATTATGTTTTATTGTGTTATTGGCATTTCATATATTTTACTTCTACACATTGTAAATCTACCATCAATTGTTTTCTATTGCTTTAAATGGTTAAAGTAATTTAAATTTAAAGAAAATTTTAAAATAGCCTTTTATATTTACCCACATATTCACTATTTTTATATTTTACATTGCTTTCTAGAGATCTAAGCTTTCATCTGGAAACATTTACCTCTCCCTTTCTCGGCTTTTTTGGGCTGTAGGCTTATTGGTGACATATTCTTTCACCTTTTGTCTAAAAATTCCTTTCTTTAAAGGATATTTTAGCCAAGATATTTTTGTCAATACCAGGTTGACAATTTTTTTTCCTTTCAATATTTAAAGGGTCATTTCATTGTCTTCTGACTTCTATTTCTTTAATTACAAGTCAGTTGTTATTCTTATTTTTGCTTCTTTGAATGCAATATATCTTTTTATCTCGGATTGCTTTTAAGCTGCTTTTTTAAAAAAATGTGTTATTGGTTTTCAACAGTTGGAAAAATTTGGAAAAATTTTAGCTATTATCTCTTAAAAATTATTTCTACTAAATTCTCACTTTATTCACATTTTGGAACTCTAATTATACATATGTTGGACTGTTTAGCATTGCCTTAAAGGTTTTAGTTGCCATGTTCTCTTTTAAAATCATTTTTTCCCTGTACATACTTTAGTATGAATAATTTCTGTTGATTTGTCTTTGCTTATACTTATCTTTTCTTTGACTGTGCCTGATGTGCTATTAAGCTAATCTGGTGAATTTTTATTTCCAATATTTTTTAGTTTTGAAATTTTCATTTGGTTATCTTCATCATTTCTATTGCTTTGTTGGAATTTACCATATATTAGTCAATTCTGTCCTAAAATAACTTCTATTTTAAAGTCTTTGTCTGCCAATTTCAACATATAGGTCAGTTGTGGATCTGCATCTAACATATTTTTCCATCTTGATTTTGGGTCACATTTTCTTGCTTCTTTGTGTTTCTAGTAATCTTTGACTTTATGATATTAAACACTGTGGATATGTTTTAGAGACAGTGGATTACATTGGCCTTTGCTACAGAGTGTTATATTTTGTTCTGAGATGTAGTTAATTTACTATCAAATCACTTTGATCCTGTTAAGACCTGGGTTTAGCCTTTGTTATGATTCAGTTTTGCCCTTAGCACAAGGGCATAGTCTTTACTGTTAGTGTATGACTTTTCAGGGGTCTCATCCTAATACCTGGTTTGCTGACCAAGGTCTTTCCATTTTCAGTAGGTCAGGATTCTAATGTTTATCAGGCACTGTGCATCCTCTGTGATCTCTGTTCTGTTTTTAGCCCCCCAGAAGCTGTTGTATCCTAAGCTGGTAGAATCTTGGCCTATACATAAAAAATTTAGGACTCAGCCAAGAACTTAAGGGAGTCCTTTGTGCAGGTACCTGAGGGTTCTTTTATTTTAGCTTCTTCTCCATTTCTTGCCCCACAAATTTCAGCCGTCTTAGCCTCCTTAAACTCGGAGCTTTCTTCATTCCACTAGTAGAAGCTTCTGCCATTTGTTTGGGCTCCATTACTATGCATGGTTTGGAAACTGGCCCTAAAGAAAGTTGGAGTGAATGTATTAATTACCTCATCTTCTTGCCTTTTCTCAAGAATTTCATTCCTATGTTGTCTACTTTCCAAATATTGCAAGTAGTTGCTTTATATACCTTTTCCAGTTTTTTTTTTTTGTGGTCAGAGAAGTAAGTGCAATAATATCTATACCATCACACCTGAAATAACAAGTCTGATAACTTACATTTCCATTATTTCTGTTTTACGCTGCAGCCAAAATGAAGGTCAGGTGAATTCATGAATGAGGAGAGGTTGGAAATGTGGAGACTTAGAAGAGATCTGTGATCTTGGACTAATGGCTTTACTTATTTGAACTTTTTAGTAGTCTTTGTCTGTAAGACGAGGGCAAATAATAGTTCTATGATCTACTAGTTCCTGGCATTGGAAATACTTGGGAATATTTAAAAACACAGCACAGCCACCATATGCATACCTGTGGAGATTCTGATTCCAAAGGTATTGTTGGAGCCCAGCATATCTTTTTAATGAATAGTCTAGGTAATTGTGATAACAAGCTAAGTTTGGGAAACACTGAATGGGATGCTCTCTCAAGTCTTTTCAGATCTAAAATGTTATGAGTTTGTGTGTTTGATGCTGAAGCAAATAAGTAAATATCTTAGAGACTGAGCCATAGGATAGTCAATTTTTTTAAAAATTGTACTTTAAGTTCTGGGGTACATGTGCAGATCTTGCAGGATTGTTGCATACGTACACACATGCCATGGTGTTTGCTGTCTCCATCCCACCTACATCAGGCATTTCTTCCAGTGTTATTCCTCCCCAACCTCCCCAACCCTGCTGTCCCTCCCCTGGCCCCCCATCCCCCAACATATTCCAGTGTGTGATGTTCCCCTCCCTGTGCCCATGTGTTCTCATTGTTCAACACCCACTTATAAGTGAGAACATGTGGTGTTTGGTTTTCCATTCTTGTGTCAGTTTTCTGAGAATGATAGTTTCCAGATTTATCCATGTCCCTGAAAAGGGCATGAACTCATTCTTTTTTATGGCTGCATAGTATTCCATGGTGTATATGTGCCACATTTTCTTTATCCAGTCTATCCTTCATGGGCATTTGGGTTCGTTCCAAGTCTTTGCTATTGTAAATAGTGCTGCAATGAACACACGTATGCATGTGTCTTTATAACAGAATGATTTATAATCCTTTGGGTATATACCCAGTAATGGGATTGCTGGGTCAAATGGAATTTCTATGTCTAGGTCCTTAAGGAATCGCCACACTGTCTTCCACAAAGATTGACCTAATTTACACTCCCACCAACAGTGTAAAAGTATTCCTATTTCTCCACATCCTTTCCAACATCTATTGTCTCCAGATTTTTTAATGATCGCCATTCTAACTGACGTGAGATGGCATCTCAATATGGTTTTGATTAGCATTTTTCTAATGACCAGTGATGATGAGCATTTTTTCACATGTTTTTTGGCCTCATATATGTCTATGTCTTCTTTTGAAAAGTATCTGTTCATATCCTTTGCCCACTTTTGAATGGGTTTGTTTGTTTTTTTCTTGTAAATCTGCTTTAGTTCTTTGTAAATTCTGGATATTAGCTCTTTGTCAGATGGGTAGATTGCAAAAATTTTTTCCCATTCTGTTGGTTGCCGGTTCACTCTAATGATTGTTTCTTTTGCTGTACGGAAGCTCTGGAGTTTAATTAAATCCCATTTGTCTATTTTGCCTTTGTTGCCATTGCTTTTGGTGTTTTAGTCATGAAGTCCTTGCTTATGCCTACGTCCTGAATGGTTTTGCCTAGGTGATCTTCTAGGGGTTTTATGGTGTTAGGTCTTATGTTTAAGTCTTTAATCCATGTGGAGTTAATTTTAGTGTAAGGTGTCAGGAAGGGGTCCAGTTTTGACTAGCTATTAATTTAGAGAAAGGCTGGTCTTGGCAGACATTAAGAGCAGTTACCTGATAGGGATTCTTATTATCATTAAACATACACTCCATAAGAGGACAGGGGAGGGGAATGGGAGAAGTCTTTTCTTGTCTGAGCTAGGAATAGTGCAATTAATTCCTGAGATGAATGGAATATGAGTAAATTTTTGAATATCCTATTCTAAATTACAATAGCCCTTTGTGCTAACCTTTCCAGGCTCCAATTGCTTCCTTTTAAAAATTAAATTTATTGAATATTTACTTGTTATTTTCCAAGAGACTGTCAGATCCAAGAAGGCAAGGGCTCTGTGTTATGGATTTCCGTAGCTGTTCTTGAGAGGTAGTTCAGTCTAACAGCCACATAAAGGGCTTGGAGTCAGACAGATCTAAGCATACCTGTGGAATCTGAAACATCTTGCCTCTGTGAGTCACTTACCTGTAAAATAGGTATTGTGAGAAATAAATAAAGATATGTTTGTGTATATGTACTTTGGATCTTGGCAGCCAGGAATAAGGGTACCATGTTAGGTACATTATTGGGTATTCAAGAAATGGTAATGATAATCATTTTTCTCACAATGATTTTCTCTTAATAGTACTGGATACATGTTAATTGAAAGCCATCAAACAATTCCAAGAGGTAAACAAACATTTCTTCTTCCTTAGGGAAAGTAATCCCTGAGGAAGAGGTCTTGAGGGAGTCTCTATCTTAATAATCAGTTCACTGAAGTCAGTAATCCAGAATGAAACTCTTTAGTCTTTTGTTATTCACTGGTCAGGAAAAGGCTTTGTCTCTTTCTTAGAAGCTGGAGAGGCCTTTGGGCAAAAGAACAATTGGAAGTCATGTTCTTCAGTGCAGGAAGTGTTATGAGATATATTGGAGGTTCTGATCCTTTGACCTGTACAGGGAAGAGAGAGAGGGCTCTGAGCTCAAAGCTGTCATTCTCTCTTCACTAGGGTCATCCTCCTCCTCAGAATGTGAACAAGAGGCAATAGGGTATAGCATTTACAGCTCTAAAGGGAAGGAAGGTAAGTGCCTGCCCTGATGCTGGTCATTTATGTAACAAGGTGATTTCGAGTGCAAACCTTTTGAGCCATACTGCCGAAATTCACCTTCTGACTGCAACTCAGTGGTTTGGGGACTTTTGGCTAGTTATGTCATCTTACTTGTTTCATCTGTAAAATGAAGATAATAATATTGCTACATGGCTCTTCAAACAGAGCCTCTTGTAGCAACTACTCAATAAGTGTTAGCTTTTATTTTTTTTTCTCTTTTTGAGACAGGGTATCGCTCTGCCACCCAGGCTGGATTCTCCTGCCTCAGCTTCCCGAGTAGCTGGGCTAATTTTTGTGTTTTTGGTAGAGACGGGGTTTTGCCGTGTTGCTCAAGCTGGTGTTGAATTCCTTGGCTCAAGTGATCCGCCTGCCTCTGCCTCCCAAAGTGCTGGGATTACCGGTATGAGCCAATGCACCTGGCCATAAGTGCCAGCTTTAAAAAATTATTAAATGTATAACCACTTGAGCTAAAAGATCTTTGAAGAGTATGACCTCACTTTCTTGATCTGGCAGTGCGGACCCAGAGGTGGAAGCTCTGAGCACAGCCACTGTGGCTTCTGCATATCAGGACTCCCTTCAGGGAGGAGGTCCAGGTTTTACCAAGTGAAGCAGCGATAGGAGAGGGAAAGATATAGAAAAGGGACTGATTTAAGGATCTAAAAGACATTCAGCTTATTTTTGGTACCCCTTTCTGGGGTACCTCTTATTGGTAGCTCTTATTCTGCAGTTAAACTTTAGTCTCATATTACACTTTGGAAGTTATAATCGCTTGGACTCTGAAGATTGACCCTTAGTGAATGGTAAAAACCGCCTAGCAAAGTTCAATTCTCTCTCCTAGAATTCCCTTTCCAAGTATGGGAGAAAGAGAATAGGAATGTGGTGGTGATGTCTCTTTCTAAGTGGTCCTCTTCTCTTGTCCCCTCAGACTTCTCCTGCTGGACCAAGGAGAATGGTAGCCAAAAACTCTTCTGTGACAGAGTTTATCCTTGAAGGCTTAACCGACCAGCCAGAACTCCGGATCCCCCTCTTCTTCCTGTTTCTGGGTTTCTACATGGTCACCATGGTGGGGAACCTGGGCTTAATAACCCTGATTGGGCTGAATGCTCATTTGCACACTCCCATGTACTTCTTCCTCTTTAATCTCTCTTTAATAGATTTCTGTTACTCCACTACCATCACTCCCAAAATGCTGATGAATTTTGTCTCAAGGAAGAACATAATTTCCTTTACAGGGTGTATGACTCAGCTCTTTTTCTTCTGCTTCTTTGTCGTCTCTGAATCTTTCATCCTGTCAGCAATGGCGTATGACCGCTATGTGGCCGTCTGTAACCCACTGTTGTACACAATCACCATGTCTCCCCAGGTGTGTTTGCTCCTTTTGTTGGGTGCCTATGGGATGGGGTTTGCTGGGGCCATGGCCCACACAGGAAGCATAATGAACCTGACCTTCTGTGCTGACAACCTTGTCAATCATTTCATGTGTGACATCCTTCCTCTCCTTGAGCTTTCCTGCAACAGCTCTTACGTGAATGAGTTGGTGGTCTTTATTGTTGTGGCTGTTGACATTGGAATGCCCATTGTCACCATCTTTATTTCTTATGCTCTCATCCTCTTCAGCATTCTTCACATCAGTTCTACAGAGGGCAGGTCCAAAGCCTTTAGTACTTGCAGTTCCCACATAATTGTAGTTTCTCTTTTCTTTGGTTCTGGGGCTTTCATGTATCTCAAACCCCCTTCCATCCTGCCCCTTGAGCAAGGGAAAGTGTCCTCCCTTTTCTATACCGTAATAGTCCCCATGTTAAATCCACTAATCTATAGCTTGAGGAACAAGGATGTCAAAGTTGCCCTGAGGAGAATTTTGGGGAAAAAAAATATTTTCTTAAGAAAGGAGTAGTATTTGAGGAAGGAGATATAATGCTTTCCTTATTAGTGTGTGTTTTCAGTGAGATTCAAGTTCCATTTTTTTTCCTGTCTTGTACAGAAAGAGAATTTTAAATTTTTACATTTGAATGAATGCTTAGTGCAGAAATATTCTCCCTGTCTCTGCTCTACCTCAGCTATTCTAAGATTTCTTCATTTTATGCAAATTTTTCAATAATCATAGATCATTTAATTGTGAATTGGCCTTATACATTATTTAGTCTAGCCTCCTCGATTAACAAGTGTTGGAGACTCAGAAATATGTAAGTTGCTCAAGGACACACAACCACTTGGTGCCACAACTGGGACTGGAGTCCAGGTCCTTGAATTCCAATCTGCTTTGTTTTTCTTTATGGCATTTTTTTCATGCCTCATTGCTGCCCTTGTAGATTTCCTTTTAGAAGTATGAAAACTTAACGCATTAAAACTAATTCTGTTCCTAGTAATTTAATGTAACTGTTCAATAAATAATTTTTAAATATTTCATTTTTTAAGAGGATAGAAGATGAAACATTTTCTTAAATTGGTCTTGGCTAAATGAGAAGAAAATGTGTTAAGATTGTAGTATGTGAGTGACATTAAGATTGAGGTTGTATGAAACCCTAGGAACCCAGCCTAGGGAATTAGGACTTCCATAGGATTAAGCGTTATCAAGATGCTGAGTAGAAAATCATACATTCATTTGAAGATTAAAAGAATCAGAATAGAGCATTTTCAAGGGTTATTTTGGGTGTTTGAGCTATAATGGAGAAATCTATGGTTTAGGATAATCAACTAAGGTTTTGAAAGTTTTAGAGGCACAGTAAATAATGTTGGGAATCTTGTTAGCTATTAAAACAGCACTAAGCAGCTGATTACTAGAAGAGGCAATTTCCATTGAATTTTAAGATACTGCAGACAGCACTCATATAAGCATATGTGGTAAAAGATAATTCATCCAAGACAGGGTTATAAATCTACAACATATAATGATAGTTACATAGCACATCAGATCAATTTGATCACGTTGATCTAAATAATTTATTAGTAGCAAAGGAAGGTTCTTTGGATTAGCATTAATATGTTAAGTGCTGGGGAGCCACTTTGATTTATGAGCCTTTGCTTGGGAACATTCTTTCTTTGAGAAAAAGGGAAGTTTAGATGAGGATGTAGTTTTGTTCTTTGGTATGACACAAAGGGCTTGAAGTCATAAGATGTGTGTGTGTGTGTGTGTGTGTGTGTGTGTGTGTGTGTATGCGTGTGGTGGGGAATGTTTTTCTTTAGTCAGCATGGAATAGGAAAGAGAAGTGAGTTCAGGAGACTTGTGGGTGGGCGTCTGGTGGGTGAGGTGAATAGGCTATTTGAGGTAGGGAGCAGATGAAAACAGCGATTCGTGAGGCACATGATGAAGCTGGTTTTGTATCCTGGCTCAGTTGCTTAGTAATTGTGTGACTTTGTCAAGATACTTGATGTCTCTAAATATTAATTTTTTTATGTTTAAAAGTGAGACGATGATTCTGACTTCATGGGGTCTTTGAAGAGTTAAATGCAAGGCACTTATTACATTTTAGTTACCACCCTGCAATCATTATTTTAAGTAATTATCAGCACTTCCTTGAGTTTTTCCATGAACTGAGGCAAATCACATCATTTTCCTGGAGCTCTGCTTAGTCATGAGAAAAATGAACTCTATCATTTAAAACGTCATATATTTTGCCTAAGTAATACTTGCATACGGTACAACATTAAACAATATAAATGGGGGTTATACAGTGAGAATATGTCTTCCTCCTATCTTGTCATTCCAGTTCTAAAATCCCCTTCCTAGAAACAATAGTTGTTGCTGATTTCTTATGAATCTTCTCATATTTGAACGTATCTATCTATCTACCTATCTATCCCATCTATCTATCTGCCTATCTATTCATCCACCTATCTTGTTTTAAAGTTGTATAAAAATGAATTTTCCAATGGAAACAGCTTAGAAGAGGATGGGATAAGAGAACAATGCAGGGGTAAAAAGAAGAGGAGCCAATCACAGAAGAGGTTTGGGAAGGGATGTGGCCAAGGAAGGAGAAAAAGAACAGAGGCGCCCTCGGCCCTGGATGCATCACTGCGGGACCCAACCCTACAGGCATAGGGTAACATTTTGGTTTCCTGATCTCCTGTCCTCACCTCATGGTTGCACCACCCCCATCACTAGTTGGTTGATGTTGTGGTGTGGTCAGAGGCTCTGATAGTTAAGAATATCAGGATCGCAAGTATTTTTAATTCAGCAAAAAGTTCTATGTGTGTTCATCTATTTTAACTAATGAGGCCCATGGTTTTTCTTTTTCTGATTCTTGGAGTAACTCATATATTATTGTTGAAAATTTGGAATGTGAAATGTGTATGAAGAAAATGATTACCTATACCTCAATGTGGTAGTTTGCATTATTGGTCAAAATTCATCATTCATATAATAGTATTTATATCCATTCCCTTGCCATGGTCTTATAAAGGTAGGGTATATTTCCTTGCCCAGGACTGTTGGCTTGGCCAGGTGACCCATTTTGGCTAATAGGATATTAGCAGATGTGATGTTAGCAGGAGCCTGGAGTATCCTTGCGTGGCATTTGCCCTCTTGCACTTCTGCCATTGCCTTGAGAAGAGTCCCTCCTGGGTAACTGCTGCCGCTCCCAACTAATTCTCAGCATGAACACAGAAGGAGCAGTACTGACTGTGCAGAGCAAGCAGAGAAGCCCAGCTGAGCCCAGACAAGATGAGCCACCACAATCAATTTGTAGGCATGTGAGAAACAAATGTTCCTTGTTGTATGCCAATGAGATTGTGTTTGGTTGTATATAGCAATAGCTAACTGGTCTACTCCACCGTTCAGAGAACAGGGAAGGCGAATATCATCTGGAATATGAAAATGTCTTCCAGTGGGATCATCCTCTATGTACTGTGTTACAAAATGTTGTTTAACTTATTATTGTAATGTGATCTTTACTCCTTATCAACAGTTTTTTTGGATTATAATTTTCCATGGATTTAATCATGTAGCATTGTCATATTTTATTTCAGCTTTTTCCTAAACATTGATGCTGTGTCAGTCTCCCCAACATTTAATTGGTATAAATAATATCATAACTATAACTTTTGTGTTAAAACTTTTTGAAAAATTAAGCAATCTCCTACTGAGAGAATGTGTTAAAATTTTTATCTAGATTTCTGATTATTTTTTCAGGATACATTCCTGTTGTGTCTTTTTTATTTTTCTATTCAAAATATTTTCCAATTTCCCCTGTGATTTCTTCTACCTTGACCCATGTGTTGTTTAGAAATGTGTTGTTTAATCATTTTTTTCTCAGATATACTTTCGCTAATGTATCAGTGTGAACAGGTGAACCAGAACTTCAATTCTCTCTCTACTCTGTGTTTTGGTCACCCTAACTGAGATGAATTCCCACTGCCACACCTCCCTGTACTTTTGTCTTTAGCTTTTCCTTCATAGGTTTCTTCTATTCCTCTGTCATTTCTCCCCAAATGATGATAAGCTTTGTGACAGAAAAGAACATCATCACCAGTGTGACATTGAACACTCAGCCTTTTTCTTTGGCTTCATTGTCATTAGTGATTACTCCACATTTATCCAACTGACCTTGGATTGCTATGAGGCCATGACATTGCCGGTCTGTTTCATAAGTTTTATTGCTATAGGTGGTTCATTAGTTATAGGATTTGCTGATGCTGTGGTCCATCAGGGGACATGGACCAAATCCTCTTTTGTGATCACAGTTGCATAAACCTTAACTTGTGTAACATAGGCCCATTGCAGGATGCCTGAATCAGTACCTTTGTCTGAAGCAGGTGGATTTGTATTCATCAGAACCAGCATTGTACTATGCAATGTTACAATTTTCATATTTGTTTTCGTTCTTTTTATCATTCTTCATTAACGAAGTGGTCCAAATCTGCAGCCAGATTCCATAAATCTGTTTAGTTCTTTCTTCGGATTAGGGACATTCATTTACCTCAGATCTGCAAGAGCTAATGGGTTAGTGTAAATTACACAGTCTCTTTCATCAAGATGGGGCCAGTGACAAACTGCCTGTTCAACATCTTGAGGAACAAGACTATCTAATTTGCTGCAATGAAACCTCTGCCATTTTCCTCTTGATTTTGAGCAGTGATGGTTACTGGGACTCTTTTTGAATGCTTTCCAAAAAGTATTTGTCCTCTTAACAATTTCCTTGTAGTGTAGGCCATATTTAACCTTTCTACCAATAGCTAGAATCATATAGTCTTGGGCTAGTCCAATTATGTTACACTGACAATGGAATATCACATACGCCACCACAGCTCGTTGCTAAAAGACATTGTCTTTGTCTTTGCTTTTGTGAACTCTGTATGGCCCTGGTTTCTTCATAACATTTGTTTTGGAAGCCAAGACCTGTGCAGAGCACCTGATTGGCTGAGATGGGGTGGTGTGTTTGGGCTGTAGATTCTAGGAGTCTGAGAGCTAGTGTCTGGTCATACTAATGGGGAGATTTCAACTAAGATTCACGCAAGGGCAAATTCCCCAGTAAGAATGGGGATCTGACACTGAGAAGCCAAATATCACTCGATCTTAGCAGAAAGGCAGAGAAGCAATGAGAAGCCAGATAGTGGCTGCACTTCCTTATCCTTCAGATGTCTGAATTTCGCTTCTTCAGAGAGGTTGTCTCTTACCGTAGAAAGACAGTTCAGTTTACCCAGTCAATGAGTCCATAAGACCCTCAACTTACCTTTGGAGCACTTAACCAACTTCTAATTAGTTACAAATAATGACATCTAGGATCTCTTTCTAATAGATGTTTGGCTTGAGATTTTACATGTCATGTAGAGGTAGTGTAAATTCCAGGTCTATGCACATGTGAGTGCTAGTGTGGTAAGGAATTCTTAGAGCAGGGGCTTCTCCTTTCTCTCTGTTTTCCTTTTCCATCCAGGATCAAGGTGAATAGCAGTCTGTATCCTCACCATCTCCCTGAGGGGGCACTTCTTTTCTGGTTCATTCACTCAGGCTTTACTTACTTTTGGTGTGGGTTTATGATGCATGCTGAGGTAAGGTGGCCTCTAATTCCACAACCATCCTGCCTGAGCTTCAGGCTTTATCTCTTGCCCATCGTATGTCAAAACCCAGGCTGGAGGGCCTTCTAGGACTGGGAGATACTTCCAAGGGAAACATTGGTTCCAGCCTCATCTATACTGTTAGATGCTGTGCTCTTGTCTTTATTTCTTACTCCTAAAACCTCTCTTATTTTTAGACCAGTTAAGCCAATTAGTGGGTTAGTATGCTACTAACATTTTCATTCAGCATTTCTCTCTGTTTTAGAGGAAGGATTTTTTTTCTGAACAACCAAACTGCTAAGTGATTAGAAATATCAATTAAGAAAATTAATAAATTTGTTTTTTGTTTTAATAAGCACAAAATAATTCCTTCTATTTTATGCTTTCTTAGGCTATTTCTTTGTATTGGGTGAAACTGTCATGGGAGAAGAAATAATGGGGAAGAAAGTCACATTTCCTAAAATAAAATAAAAAATCAATTACATTGTAGAGCTGGAAGTTGACTTATAGACTCTTAGAGTTTGTGTCACTGGGCCCAATCATCTTTCCTGTGACAGTTTTACCCAGAGTAAAGAAATAACAATTTAACAGATTCATGAATGTTAGGTGGTGGTTGCTCTTTCACTTTGCTCAGTGAGGTAGCCTCTGTTTGCTGCAATGTGGGAAGTCAGAGGATGCCGTGTTTTTAATCAACCAGTCTCATTCTGGTTGCAGTGGCCAAAGCGAACGCACAAGAGCTGTGTAGGCAGCCTGCTTGGAGCGGATGTTGTGAGAATAGATGCTGGGACAGGAATTTGGCTTTGAGGCAGCCCCCAGCTTGCACGGAGGAGAAGGAGAAGTTTGGAGAGCCACCATCTAGGAGTCACTAGAGGCCACTTCTTTATCTGTTTATCTACTCTTCCAGTTTTCTTCCCCTGCCCCCTGCCATGCTCCTGCTTTCTGGGTTGGTACCTGCTGGGTAGTACAGTGTGGCAGGGGACAGCACCTGCTGTTTGCCCCAGGTCAGCCAAATGTTCTGACTCAGGCTTCTGGGCTTATAGCTCTTGCCTCTCAAAGATTCCTCTTGACTCCCAGGCAAGGCAGCAATGGGCTGTCTTTGTTGCACCACAGTGCCTATAGTTGGACAATAAAGTCTCCTTCCTAGGGCAGCTGTCATTTGTAGAAGACTTTCTGCTTAGATTTCTGAAACGGGAGTGTGGGGGCATGATGCTGCGGAGAGGAAAGGAGTCTTGAGTGAGAGCAACGCTTGTCTCCATCTTGTGGCTGAAGGACGAGGCAGTGGGGAGATTGGGGAAAGAAATGCTCCTGGGAAATGCCTTCAGCCTACAGCACAGCCAGGGGAGAGAATCAGAAATTCTAATTCTCACATGGCCCACGTTCTTTTTAATAGGGGTTGTGGAGTTGCTGAGTTGGAGCCTAAAACGATAGATATGTGTGTTTGTTTGTTTGTGTGTCTTGAGTTTGTAAAGAGAAACAAAGGGAAGCGAAGAAAGAAGGGAAAGAAAGTGACGATTACTCACTACCTATTATGTGCCAGGTGTTGTGTCACTTAGGTGATGTATCAGTCTCCCAGGAGGTGGGGGGTAAAGAGGTCTTGGAAAGGATACATGCCTTGTTAAAGCATGGCCTGATTCAGACCTTTATAGGCCACCCACTGGAAATTCAAAATAAAAAAGTTTTAATTCAACTCACATATTTTCAGAAATTAAAGTAGCTTTTCTTTAGAGTTTTGCTGTTGTACTGTTTTCATTGTAAAATTTTAGAAACACTTTTCAAAGCCACTCACTATGCTGGTGTCCTAAGCATGCAGTTAATCTGCCTGTTGGGTAACTCCACCCAGCCCAAGATTAGGAAATCTAGTCACGGAGGGAGTCATAATTGGAGCTGTCTTACTCCAAAACCAATGGAAAAAGTACTAGAGGGTGGCAAGATTCTTTGCTGCTCTGAGACAATTCACCAGATACTTCTCGGCTAAATGTCAGGGACTTCAACAACAGGGAATGATTGCAGCTGCAGATGAACATTTGGTGGTGCTGTTGGGGAATATAGCTGTAAAGGTGACCACTTCATTGGGTTGGGTGGTTGGGCGAGGTGGATCCAGGCCTAACCTTTTGAGGCAGGGTCACTAGTCAGGCAGAAGGTCATCTGAGAGCATGTCCTCTATAGCTGTGTGAGTGAATGACATGGTGCTGCTGAGCTTGGGGGTGCAGAGGTGGCTAGATGGGATCCTAGGATAGGCAGGGTGACAACATGGTAACTTCAGGAAGCTGGCTCTGAGTAGACAGTATCTGCAGCTGCAGCCTTGTATTTATTTGTGCTGGGAGCAAATATGATTCTTTACATAAACTGCTAGGCCCTTGTCCAAGCATTCTGATAATTAGAGAGAGGCATAATTTGAGTGGATCTTTTCTGGAGGATGTCAGACTTTACCTGGGGCTACTGCAAGCTGCATCTCTGAACAGATAGAAATCCAGTGTCTTTCGATTGTCCTTTCATTAATGAAGTGTTTTCAACTGAGTGGTATGAAGATTGAGTGCTTGGGAACATGTCCTCCAAGTAATTGCTGTGGAATCTGGTTAGCATCTGTTTACGTGCATTAAAGGCCCTCATTTTGTGTTTTGGGATGAGACTGGAGCATTAAGACCCTGCCAGAGATTGCTGTCCTTGTGTTTTATTCTTTCTGCCATGATGGTTTTAGATCTGGGCCCTGACTGTTTTTTTTTTTTTTTTTTTAAATACTCTCTCTGCATTTAGTGATAAAATCCTCCGCCTCAAACTTTTTGAAACCTTTTAAAGACCAGATTAGATCCTCCTGCAAAGCTGAGAGATGCATGGCAAGGCTGAGTAGTAGAATTTCACATGAATTTTGAAATTTGTAGTTAAAAAAGCCTGAATTTTGAAATCTATAGTTAGAAGATACGGTGTAGGGGTGTCAACTTCTCACTTGTGCCTTTGGGCAAGTCACTTAACACCAATGTTCTTATCTGGAAAATGGGATAATGTATGATCTCATAAGAATGTGAGATTAATTGATATTGATTGTTATTGTGCTTTATAAATTGTAGTGTGAAGGACAAATGTTACTTATGATTTCAACTGTGGGCTTAGCTAGTTTGGAGGTAGGAGGAGAGGTAGAGAAACAGTGACAGGTCAAATACTAGCGGATGGAAGTGCATCTGTGGACCTTCTTAGCCTTCCCTAGAGGGCCCCTTTTCCCGGGCTCTGCTCTGGCCATCTGCTGACCACATCTTCTGCAGGACCAAAGGGAAAGCATTTCGCTGGAGCCTGTGTTCCCATTTCTAAGACATTGAGACAAACCGAAAGTGACCATGAAGCCTTTATTCACTTACTGCTAGAATGTAAGCAAGAGGCAAAAAGAGAAAGAAGGTGGTGCCCTCTACCTCTGCAGAACAGCACAGCACTAGGAAGGGTCAGGTGGATCAGCCCAGACAGGGTGGGAGTGGGGAAAGGATCTGAGTCAGTGAGACAGGGAAGTTCTCTGTGTGGAAGTCTGAGTACTAATGACAAGTGTTTTCAAGTAGCCCCTGTGACAGATACATTTGAGCTGTGTCTCAGCAGAGGTCCCCCTTCCCTCCCTCCATTGAGGAGGTCTCTGATTGGAAGCACCTAGGGTGGGAATGCAGATATACCTAAGGCTGTGGGACAGGGTGGGAGGGGTCAGGGGAGAGTGTGAGTCCTTGACTGCAACTCACTCAGAGACTGCAATGTATTGGCTGTGACCAAACCTGGTGAGGGGAGGGCAGATTTTCCTTGTGAGGTCTGCACACACAAAGAAATTGCTTGTGTGTCTTGGTAATTGCTATAGTAAGGCCTGAAAGATCACACATAGATTCTAGTTTGGGACTAGACTCCTCACCTTCCATGGCCTGCACAAGTCTCTTTCCTGGCTCCATCCTTCCAACAGCACACCACACGGTTGGTGTGTTTACTCCATGGGTTAATCAGGCAGAAGCTGAGTGCAAGGGATGTGGATGAGAGCTGGTTATGCGGACTGGAGATGTTCCTAATTGTGTGTGTGTATGTGTGTTCCTCTCATGTTGTGAGGCTCAGCTGGCAGTGGGAAGTGGAGGAGGGAAGCTTTGCGCTATGGGCAGGCACCTGGGGACCAGGACAGCTTTCCCTGGCCTCCTTCTGACATGGAGCTTTGAAGATTCTCACGACTCTAATTTGAATCTGGCCTTGCAGGGCTGTAAAGGTAGCTTGTCAAAGCAAGAGGTAGAAACATATTTTATTCAATACTTTATTAGATCTATTTTTAAATGTTTAATTACAATATAAACACAATGGAAAAATTACCATTTTAACTATTTTTAAGGGTACAGTTTGGTAGCATTAAGTATATTCACATTGTTATGTGACAGAGCTCCAGAACCTTTTTATCTTGCAGATCTGAAACTGTATACCCATTATACAACTCCCACTTTCCCACACTTCCCCAGCCCCTGGTTACCATTCTACTTTCTGTTTCTGCAAATTTGAATATTTTAAATATGTAAATGGAATCATACAGTATTTGTCTTTTTGTAGCTGTCTTACTTCACTTAGCATAATATCCTCAAAGTTCATCCATGCTGTAGCATAGGATGGGATTTTTTTCTTCTTTAAGACTGAATAATATTCCCTTGGATAAGTTTTCTTTATCTATTCATCTGTTGATGTACATTTGGTTGTTTCCATATCTTGGCTATTGTGAAAAATGCTGCAGTGAACATGGAATGCAGACATCTCTTCAAGATCCTAATTTTGGTCTGGTGCCGTGGCTCATGCCTGTAATCCCAGCACTTTGGGAGGCCGAGGCAGGTGGACCACCTAAGGTCAGGAGTTCGAGACCAGACTGGCCAACATGGTGAAACCCTATCTCTACTAAAAATACAATAATTAGCTGCACATGGTGGTACACACCTGTAATCTCAGCTACTCAGGAGGCCGAGACAGAAGAATCGCTTGAACTCAAGAGGCAGAGGTTGCAGTGAGCCAAGATTGCACTCCAGCCTGGACAACAAGAGCAAAACTCAGTCTCAAAAAAAAAAAAAAATCTTGATCTCAATATTTTTAGATATATCCCCAGAAGTGGGATTGCTGGATTATATGTAGTTCTATTTTTTATTTTTTGAGGAATCTCCACACTGTTTTCCACAGTGGCTATACCATTTTACATTCCCATCAACTGTGTACAAGGGTTCAAATGTCTCCACATTGTCACCAACAGTTGCTATTTTTTAATTATAATAACTGTCCTAGTAGGTAGGCAGTGGTTTCTCATTATAATTTTGACTTACATTTCCTTTATGATTAGTGATGTTGAGTATCATTTCATATACCTGCTGGCAATTTGTATGTCTTTGGAAAAATATCTTCAAGCCCTTTGGCCATTTTTAATTGGATTATTTGAATTGTAGAGGTTCCTTACACATTTTGAATATTAGTCTCTCATCTGATATATGGTTTGAAAATATATTCCATGTATTACCTTGTCATTCTGTTGATTGTTTCCCTTGTTGGGCAGAATTTTTTTAGTTTGATGTAGTCCCGCTTGTCTATTTTTGCTGTTGTTGCCTATGCTTTGGTGTTATATCCAAGAAATCATAGTCAAGACCAATGTTAAAAATCTTTTCCTTCATGTTTTTCTCAAGAAGTTGTACAGTTTTAGATCTGATGTTTGTCTTTCATTCTTTTGGAGTTGACTTTCCTGTATGGTGTAAAATAGAGGTCCAGTTTCATTCTTTTGCATGTTGACATCCAGTTTTCCTAACACCATTTGTCGAAGAGATTATCCTTTCCTATCGTGTATTCTTGATATCCTTCTTGAAACTCAGTTGACTGTATATGCATGGATTCATTTCTGGGATCTTTATTCTATTCCATTGGTCTATATGTCTGTTTCATGCCAGTACCATACTATTTTGATTACTGTAGCTTTGTAGTATATTTTGAAATCAAGATATGTGATGCCTTTGGCATGATTCTGTTTTTCTGGTTCCATATGAATTTCAGGATTTTTTCCACTTCTATAAAAAAATTCCACTGGGATTTTGGTAGAGATTGCATTGAAACTGTAGCTCACTTTAAATAGTATGGACACTTTAACACTATTAAAATTACCAATCCATAAACATGAATGTCTTTCCATTTATTTGTGTCTTCCTTAATTTCATTTATCAGTATTTTAGTTTTCAGTATGCAAGTCTTTCACTTTCTCAGTTAAGTTTATTCCTAAGTACTTTATTATTTTTGATACTATTGTTAGTGGGATTGCTTTCTTAATTTCCTTTTTAGATAGGCTACTGCTAGCTTATAGAAATGCTAATGCTTTTATTTGTTGATTTTGTGTCCTACGACTTTACTAAATTTGTTTATTAGCTGTAACAATTTTGTGTGTGTGTGGAGTTTTTAGGTTTTCTAACTATAAGATCGTGTCATCTGCAAACTAAGATAATTTTATTACTTTCTGATTTGGATGACTTTTATTTGTTTTTGTTGCCTAAATGCTCAAGTTAACACTTCCAATACTATGGTGAATAGAAGTGGTGAGAGTGGGCATTCTTGCTTTGTACGAGACCTTAGAGAGAAACCTTTCCATTTTTTACCATTATGATGTTTCCTGTCGGGTTGTCATATATGGTTTTATTATGTTGAGATACATTGCTTCTATACTTAGTTTATAGGGTGTTTTTATTATGAAAATGTGTTGAATTTTGTTGAATGATTTTTTGGATCCATTGAGATGATTGTGTGATTTTTTTTTTTTTTTTTTTGAGATAGAGTGTCACCCAGGCTGGAGCATAGTGGTGTGACCTCAGCTCACTCCAACTTCAGCCTCTTGGGTTCAAACGATTCTCCTGCCTCAACCTTCCTAGTAGCTGGGATTACAGATTTGTACTACCACACTCAGCTAATTTTTTTATGTTTAGGAGAGATGGGTTTTACTATGTTGCCCAGGCTGGTCTCGAACTTCTGACCTCAATTTATCTGCCTGCCTTGGCCTCCCAAAGTGCTGGGATTACATGCATGAGCCACCATGCCTGGCCAATGATGCATTTTTTAAATCCTTCATTCTTTTAATATGATGTGTTATATTCATTGATTTCTTTATACGTAACTATTCTTGCATCTCTGGGATAAATCCCACCTGATAATTGTATATGATCCTTTAAATGCACTGTTGAGTTTGATATGCTAGTGTTTTGTTGAGGATTTTTACATCTAGTTTCATCAGAGATTCGTCCATAGTTCTTTTTTTTTCCTTATAGTGTCTCTGTCTGGCTTCAGTATTAGGGTAATAGTGGCTTCATAAAATGGGTTTGGAACTAGAAGAAAGCATATAATGCAGCTCACCAGTCAAGAGTAATATGATTTGAGAGGAAAAGGGGCGTTTTCCCTGATGCCCCTCTCTGCATAGATGATGTTTTTCTCTGACACAAAGTTCACTAGCATTTTAGGGGTAATGACGGAAGAGTGGCAGAGATCCATGAGTGACAGATTGCTGAAAAAGCTGTACGTGGAGGTGTGAAGCTGACAGTTCAGCCAAATCAGGGTGATCAGGCCCAGATTCCCCATCATGATGGCCAAGCAGATCCTGAGGAAGAGGAGAAAGAGAGGGTGCTAGAAGTCTTGTTGCTTTGTTAATCCCTTGAGAATGAACTCTGTCAGTGTAGAGTGATTTTTTTTCAAGATGGAGTCTCAATCTGTCACCCAGACTCTGGATGACAGTGGCACGATCTCGGCTCACTGCAAACTGGAGTGCAGTGGCACGATCTTGGCTCACTGCAACCTCCACTGCTGGAGTGCAATGGCACGATCTCGCTGCAACCTCCAGCTCCCGGGTTTAAGCAGTTCTCCCACTTCAGCTTCCGAAGTAGCTGGATACAGGCACGTGGCAACATGCCCGGCTAATTTTTGTATTTTTAGTAGAGACAGAGTTTCACCATGTTGGCCAGGCTGGTCTTGAACTCCTGGCCTCAAGTGATCCATCTGCCTTGGCCTCTGAAAGTGTAGAGTGATTTTCTGCAGTCAAGAAAATTACTCCTTCCCTGGGTGGGAGGCCTGCAGGGATGGGAGAAAAGAGCCTAAGGAAGGATATATATGAGCCTTTCTGGTTAGGCTAGGTAAAGGCATCTGCCTCTGAGTAAGTTATCTTGAATTCTTTCCTTACTGTTTATATCCTAACTCCTTCTAATGTTTTCTGGGATTCAGGCAATTTCGGAGTGTTTTGGAGATCATGAAGGTGGGAAAAAGCTCCACCTGGTGATTTACTAGTTTTACTACCCTTATCTTCCTTAATTACCTTAGAGGCAAATACTAGTATGTCTTGTTTCTTGGAATTAAAGATGTATTTTGCCCTGGAGATGGTATCTTCCTTGTCATCTATGCAGTTCCAAAATATTACTCCCGAAATGCCCTCATCTTATATCAAATCCGAGTAATATGAGCCAATGATAATAGGTTAACTCCCATTTCCAAAAAATAGAGTTAAATATCAATTCTCAAGGCTGTTTTAAAAATAAAAATCAATAATATACATGGAAATGTTTTCCAGATATTTAGTTGCTATACAAGTATGAGCTTTCATTAGGCATCTGGAATTTGTTCAAATTTTTCACTGAACCTAAGGTCCTAGGGTAGTTATCCTTAATTCTAGCTATACATTGTGATCACCTAGGGAGCCTTAAAAATAATTACGTCAGGTTTCAACCTAAAGGAATTCTGTCTTAATTAATCTGTGGCATTTTCTAGGCACTGAGCTCCGTGTCTCTGCGTAGGCAGAAAAGTTCAGCCATAGAAGAAAGTAAAGATTTTGTTATTTGACAGTTTTGTGTATATTAACTAGAATAACTTTGTAGTTTGAAGAATTGGGTAAATTAGGCTTGGCATACAGTTTATTCTGAGTAAAATAAAACAACTGAGGAAAGATCTGAGATTGTTTGCTGTCTACTGTGCTCAGAGGACTCAGAAAAAGCTCAAATTGAATTGGGATTAGGAGTAGGTAGAACTAGAAAAAAACTTACAATGCAGCTCACTAACCAAGAACAAAATGATTTGAGAGGGAAGTGGGCATTTTCCATGGTGCCTCTCTCTGCATATTCTTAAGTCCTTGGATTCTTAGTGATCAACCTACCCTTAGCCACTTTCTCTCCTCACAGCAAATGTATTCTTTAGAATAACGTCAAGATCCCTTATGCTTTACATTTTCTATACTATTGATTTCAAAATGCTATTTATAGTTTGTCTATTTTTAGTCCAAACATCATCAATGCAGAGAAGACATTCAGTTGATGGTAATCATGTGTAGATGCCCAAAAGATCCCTTAGAAGGGGTCTTGGTACATCTGAGTAAAAATGGCAGTTCACAGTTGATCGCAAGAAACAACTGCTGTTACTGAAGAATCTTATGATAATTTTTTTTTCATTTCTCCTTTCTATCTAAGGAGAAAAAGCATAAGAAAACATAATTTATAAAAGCAGATAGTATTTTTTTTCTCATAAATTATTTGCTAAAGGTAGTTGAATAATTATACAATGGTGAATGTATGTTCCTTGAAGATCAATTGCCTGACATTGGCTAAAGATTCCTACATTCTAAATAAGAAGGGCCATTAGAGGAAATAACATTAAGGCTATTTTGATCCTTAGATTTTATGATTTACCTTATGGATGAGCAAAAATTTTCCATGTGGGTAAAAATAATATTTTTTTGAATTTGAATAATTTTACAACATAGTGATTCAGCATAGTTAAAATTTAGTGAGTGAATTTCCAGTGCCGTCCATGAAAGATAAACTCCTATTGAAATTGCCTTTGGGCCATAAACAACTAGAAAATTGACAAAATAAATGGAACAAAACTTTTATGATGTTTTACAGCAGACAGTATCACAGTGATTTCTGAAAGGAGGGAAAGGAAAAAACATGAGCCCTGTGATTGTTTTGTCTTTCTTGTCTATAGGTATTTTTCATGCCACAATCTAGAGTGGGTAAAAGAAAGAGATTAGTGATGTCTAAGTTGAAAAATCAGAAGTCGGTATTTGGAAAGATGTATGTGGCTAGATGATGCAGGGCAGAGTACCCAAGACTGGCTAGATGATGCAGGGCAGAGTACCCAAGAGTGGGGGAGCTATACATAGAAAATCAGAGATTTGCAGAGGAATATCTATTTCTTGATCTGCATATGTGTGGGATAAAACTTGATCTGCATATGTGTGGGATAAAACTTCAGAGTGAAGGACTACATGAAATGAGTGGTCAAAAAACTTTCAGAAACTTACAAAAATCTTGAAAAAGTTTGATTTCCTTCAAGCCACTGTGTAGACATCTCATAATACACACAGCATTAGGCAGAGAGTTTAAAAGAGTGAAACAGCTCTGAATCTTCCTAACAAAGCTTTAAAACAAGACTTGGGATAGTGAAACTTATATGTAAATAACTATGTACCAGAAAAATATCTGATAGTCTTCAAAAGAATACAACAAAATCTGCCTCTCAATAATGTAAAAATCACAATTTCTGGCATCCAATAAAATGTAACCAGTAAAGGAAGCAGGAAAATATAAACATAACCAGAGGAAAGAGCAATCAATAGAAATAGACCAAGAAATGACAGCAATGATGAAATTAATAGACAGAGACCTTAAAAAGTTATTATATTTATTAAAAATATGCTCAAAGATGAAAAGAAGAACATTAACACAATGCAGGGAAAAATGAAAAGTATAATGAAGACCTAAGTTGAACTACTAGAGGTGAAAATGCAATATATGAAATAAAGCATACACTGAATAGGGTTAATAGAAGATTAGACACTGAAGAAAAGAAAGATCCACAAACTTGAAAGTATAACAATAGAAATAATCCAAAATAAAGAACAATTTGGATAGTAAAAGGACTAAAAAAGATAAGCTCATTGACTTATGGAACTACACCATAAGTATAACATAGTTTAATTAGACAATCCACAAAGTGGGAAAAAATATTTGCAAATTACTCATCTAACAAGGGATTAATAATCAGAATATGTAAGGAGATCAAACAACTCCATAAGAAAAAATCTAATAATCTGATCAAAAATGGGCAGAAGATTGGAATAGACATTTCTCAAAAGAAGACATGCCAACAGCACACAGGTATATGAACAGGTGCTCAACATCATTAATCATCAGAGAAAGGCAAATCAATACTACAATCAGATATCATCTCACGCCAGTTAAAATGGCTTATACCCAAATTACAGGCAATAACAAATGCTTTTGAGGATGTGGAGAAAAGGGAACCCTTGCACAATGTTGGTGGGAATGTAAATTAGTACAACCCCTTTGGAGAACAGTTTGGAGAGTCCTCAAAAAATTAGAAATAAAGCCACCATAGGATCCATCAGTCATTGAAAAGAAAGGCAATCAGTATTGTCGAAAGATATCTGCAATCCCATGCTTGTTGCAGCACCATTCATAGTAGCCAAGATTTGGAAGCAATCTAATTGTCCATCAACAGATGAATGGATACAGAAAATGTGGTATATATATGCAAAGGAGTACTATTTTGCTATAAAAAAGAATGAGAACCTGTCACTTGCAACAACATGGATGGAACTGGAGGTCATTATGTTAAATGACACAAGCCAGGCACAGAAAGACAAACATCAATCACATGATCTCACTTATTTGTGGGATCTAAAAATCATGAATTCATGGACATAGAAAGTAGAAGGATGGTTATCAGAGGCTGGAAAGGTAAGTAATGGGGGTTAAGGGGGAGATGGAGAGGGTTAATGGTTACCGAAAGATATATAGGAAGCATGAATAAGACCTACACAGGGTGAATATAGTCAGTAATAACTTAACTGTACATTTAAAAATAACTCAAAGAATGCAGTTGGATTGTTTGTAAATCAAAAGATAAATGCTTGAGGGAACAGATACTCCATTCTTTATGACATGCTTATTTCACATTGCATGTCTATATGAAACCATCTCATGTACCCCATAAATATATACACTTACTATGCACGTACAAAAATTGAAAATACAAATAAATTTTAAAAAAGGAAAACAAAAATAATACAGGTTCTAAAGGAATACATAGAAGAAGAAAAAGCCTTTATAACCTCAGGCTAGGCAAAGAATTTTAGATAGAACAAAAAACATCACTGACTACAATATAAATGGGACTTCATAAAAATTTAAAACTCTGTTCCTTGCAAATACTACTAAGAAAATGAAAAACAGTCCACTGACTGAGAGGAAGTATTTTCAAACTATATTTGACAAAAGACTTATATCTAGATGCAATAATAAGAAAACATAATAGCCAAGTAAAAAATATATAAATAGCTTAATTGGTCAACAAGAATGTGAAAATAGGATTAATATCACTAATGGTGAGAGAAATGTAAATAAAAATACGATAACATTTCATGCCCAATAGAATGGCTAAATTAAAAATACTGACAATACCAAGTGGTGAGCATCTTAAACTCTCATTTATTGCTTGTAGGAGCGTAAAATAGCACAATCGCTTTGGAAAACATTGTGACGATTTTTACGTAATTAAAAATACACATTCTAATTGACCTAGCAATTCCACTGCTAAGATATTTATCCAAGTGACATGGAAGTATCTGTCCAACAAATGCTTTATGTATAGATATTTGAGAAGCTTTTATTTACATTAGTCCCACATTGGAAACGATTCAATTTTTTCTCAATGTGCAAAAGGGTAAACAAACTGTGGTCTATTAATATGAATGACTGCTATTCAGCAATAAAAGGAATGAACTACTGATAACGTCCAACAACAGGAATGAATCGAAACGTTTATGCTGAGTGAAAGGCACTTGACAGAAAAGTGTACATACTGAATGATAACATTTTTACAAAATTTGATAACAGGCAAAAATAATGAACAGTGACTGAAATCAGTCAATAGTTGGCTCAGACCAAGGTTGAAGGTCATTTATTATACAAGGGAACTTTTTATGGCTATGAAAATGATATATATCTTGATTGAGTGGTGGTTGCATGAATATATACATTTGTCAAAAATTACTGAATTATACGTCAAATACATCAATTGAATTCACTTTATTTTATTTCGGTTATACCTCGATAAAGTATTCATTTATTTTTATTAATTAATTTTAAAACATAGTTGACATATAATAATTGTGGGGTACAGTGTGATGTTTCAATGCATGTATACATTTTATAATGATCAAATCAGGGTAATTACCATATTAATCTGCTGGGAACACTGTGGACCCCTCAGTAGTGACTAAGCAACCCCAAGCTTCTGGAAGAATTGGCAAAACCCGAGCTATCTGAAATAACGAGAAGAAGTTGTTGTTTTCAACCTGTAAATTCTCTTAGAATTTGGCTTCCCCAAAATGAATTATTTGCTTTGTTATTCCTGTTATTTACTGTATGGTTTATATTTAAGAAAATGAAGAAAAGTGTGAAGAGTTAAAATGTAGCTTGTAACTTTGGCCCTGCTGAGCTGTTCTTGTAAAAATAGGAATTAGGTGTAGAGGACAAACCACATAGCCTGACTGTCGGAGAGAGCTAACAGCTCGTAATAAGCTTCTCCTTGCAGAGAGCCTATAAATGGATGTGTAATGGAGAGGCTCATTATCCAGAGTCCTTTCCCAGGAAAGGCATGTTGATTGTGGCCCTGGAAAGGGAATGCAACCCTTATGGAGAGCCTATAAACGGACACTTGAGAGGCATCTGTTTGGAGGGAAACCTCTGTGGTTGAGATAAGGATATAAAAGTCTTTCTTCCTCCGCTGCTCCTCCAGGCCTATATGGAGGCCCCCCTCCTCTTGCAGTTTTGTGGTCACACTGGTTGTCCTGTGTCAGATCCTGTTTCCTCTGCAGCCGTGAGCCCAATGCGTTTCTTGCTGATAGTTATAAGTTTATGTTTAACCTCTATTCTTGCTGAGGTGTACGGTTTTTTATGCTAACAGAAAGTAACTTTTACATGGTTCTGCTTTTACCATACCGTATTGTGATCTTTGGTCAACAGTTTTTGCTTACGTTTCTTGTGTAATTATCACTGAAACTTTGTATAACCTCACTCACCCTCCCCTGTTGAAAGAGCCTAATAAAAAACTGAGGTTTTTCAGGGGAATGTTAAACATCCACAGAGCAACATTATGCAGTGTCTCCCCTGGGCCCAGTTTTAAGGAAAAATGTTTCCTTGTCTTTCTTTCTTTTCACGGACCACTCAATCACTTTGAGAGACGTTGAACCCACATTGATATATTTTGACCTGGTCCCGCAATATTAATCACTTTAAACATTTATCATTTCTTTGTGGTGATAACATCTCATATCTTTTCTTCTAGTTATCTTTAGGTATACATTACACTGTTATTTGCTATAGTCACCTTACATTTTTAGCTTCCACATTTGAGTGAGAACATGCAGTATTTGTCTTTCTTTGCCTCTTATTTCACTTAACATGTCTTCCAGCTTCATCCATGTTGCTGCAAATGATAAGATTTCATTCTGCTTTATGTATATATATATATATATATATATATATATGAAATTGTGTATATATGTACATCATATTTTCTTTATCCATTCTTTATTAGATGGGCATTTAGTTTGATTCCATATCTTGATTATTGTGAATAGTGCTCCAATAAATATGGAAGTGCAGATATGTTTTCAATATACTGATTTCATTTCCTTTGGGTATTTGCCCAGTAATGGGACTGCTAGATCATATGGTAATTCTAATTAAATTTTTTTGAGGAATCTCCAAACTGTTTTCCATAATGGCTGTATGATAAAGTAGATTTAAATATTCATATACTATGTATAAATAGGTAAGGTCAAGAAATATAAAAATAAATTCCTAAAGCCTAACACATAATCAAAGAAGTATGAATTAAAACAATGTGATGGCATTGTTCCTAATATGGTTCAACATACTAGGAAATGATCAGAAAAGACATGGAGAAAAAGACATGCTCATACATTGCTTGTAGGTGTTATTGCCAAAGTCTTTCATGAGAGCATTTCAGCAATATTATTAAAGAGCAAATTTTTAGATTTAGCAATTTGACTTCCAGGAATTTATCCTCAGAAAATAAATGGTTAGTTTTCCAAAAATGCATATTCATCTCTGCTGTGTTTATCATAGTGAAAATTGAACATCATAAAATGTCAAACAAAGAATTGACATATGAAATGATAGTGCTCCCATCAGAGAGATATCATAAAGCTATTAAAAATAATGTTGTTTAGGTTTATTTATTGATATAAAAAGATGCCGATGACATGTAGTTTAAAAAAGATTTCAAGATAGTATATACAATATAATCTAACATCAAACATAATCCACCTAAATCTTAATAATGGTTATTTATGGGTGGAGGAAATATGAATAGTTTTTATTTCCTGCTGTATACTATAAATTTTCCTCTAGACACTGCTTTAAATGTGTCCCAGAGATTCTGGTATGTTGTGTATTCATTCTTGTTGTTTCAAAGAACATCTTTATTTCTGCCTTCATTTCATTGTTTATCCAGTCAACATTCAAAAACCAGTTGTTCAGTTTCCAGGAAGTTGTGTGCTTCTGAGTTGGTTTCTTAATCCTGAGTTCTAACTTGATTGCACTGTGGTCTGAGAGACTGTTTGTTACGATTTCTGTTCTTTTCATTTGCTGAGGAGTGATTTATTCCAATTATGTGATCAATTTTAGAGTAGGTGTGATGTGGTGCTGCGAAGAATGTATATTCTGTGGATTTGGGGTTCAGAGTTCTATAGATATCTATTAGGCTTGCTTGGTCCAGATCTGAGGTCAAGTCCTGGATATCCTTGTTAATTTTCTGTCTCATTGATCTGTCTAATACTGATAGTGGCGTGTTAAAGTCTCTCACTATTATTGTGTGGGAGTCTAAGTCTCTTTGTAAGTCATTAAGAACTTGCTTTATGTATCTGGTTGCTCCTGTATTGGGTGCGTATATATTTAGGATCATTAGCTCTTCTTGTTGCATTGATCATTTTACCATTATGTAATATCTTTCTTTGTCTCTTTTGATGTTTGTTAGTTTAAAATCCATTTTAACAGAGACTAGGATTGCAACTCCTGCTTTATTTAGCTCTCCATTTGCTTGGTAAATCTTCCTCTATCCCTTTATTTTGAGCCTATGTGTATCCTTGCATGCAAGATGGGTTTCCTGGATACAGCACACTGATGGGTTTTAAGTTTTTACCCAATTTGCCAGTCTTTATCTTTTGATTGGGGCATTTAGCCTATTTACATTTAAGGCTAATATTGTTATGTGTGAATTTGACCCTGCCATTTTGATGCTAGCTGGTTGTTTTGCCTATTAGTTGATGCAGTTTCTTCATTGTGTTGATGATCTTTACCATTTGGTATATTTTTGAAGCGGCTGGTACTGGTTGTTCCTTTCTGTTTAGTGCTTCTTTCAGAAGCTCTTGTAAGACAGGTCTGGTGGTGACATAATCTCTGAGCAATTGCTTGTTTGTAAAGGATTTTATTTCTCCTTCGCTTATGAAGCTTAGTTTGGCTGGATATGAAATTCTAGGTTGAAAGTTCTTTTCTTTAAGATATTGACTATTGGCTCCCACTCTCTCCTGACTTGTAGGGTTTCTGCCAAGAGATCCACTGTGAGTCTGATGAGCTTTTCTTTGTGGGTAACCTGACCTTTCTCTCTGACTGCCTTAGCATTTTTTCCTCCATTTCAACCCTGGTGAATCTGACAATTATGTGCCTTGGGGTTGCTCTTCTTGAGGAATATCTTTGTGATGTTCTCTGTATTTCCTGGACTTGAATGGTAGCCTGCCTTTCTAGGTTGGGGAAATTCTCCTGGATAATATCCTGAAGAGTGTTTTCCAGCTTGGATTCATTCTCTCTGTCACATTCAGGTACACCTATCAAATGTAGATTAGGTCTTTTCACATAATCCTATATTTTTTGGAGGCTTTGCTCATTTCTTTTCACTCTTCTCTATTCTTGCCTTCTCGTTTTATTTCATTAAGTTGATCTTAAATCTCTGATATCCTTTCTTCTGCTTGGTTGATTTGGCTATTGAAACCCGTGTATGCTTCATGAAGTTCTCTTGTGTTTTTCAGCTCCATCAGGTCATTTATCTTCTCTAAGCTGTTTATTGTCTTTAGCATTTCATCTAACCTTTTTTAAAGTTCTTAGTCTCTTTGCATTGGGTTAGAACATGTTCTTTTAGCTCAGAGAAGTTTGTTATTACCCACCTTCTGAAGCCTGTTTCTGTCAAATCATCAGACTCATTCTCCATCCAGCTTTGTTCCCTTACTGGTAAGGAGTTGTGATCCCTTGGAGGACAAGAGACATTCTGGTTTTTGTTTTTTTCATCCTTTTTGTGCTCATTTCTTCCCATCTTTGTGGATTTATCTACCTGTGGTCTTTGCAGTTGGTGACTTTCGGATGGGGTCTCTGAGTGGACGTCCATTTTGCTGATGATGAGGTTATTTCTTTCTGTTTTTGTTTTCCTTTTAACCATCAGGCCCCTCTGCTGTAGGACTGCTGGAGGGCCGCTCCAGTCTCTGCTTGCCTAGGGATCACCCACAGGGACTGCAGAACAATAAGGGTTGCTGCCAGTCTCTTATTCTGTTATCTTCATCCCAGAAGATTATCCACCAGATGTCAGCCTGACGTCTCCTTTACAAGTGCCTCTTTGGATATAAAGGGGTCAGAGAGCTGCTTGAGAAGGCAGTCTGTCCCTTATAGGAGCTCAAGTGCTGAGCTGGGAGCTCTGTTGTTCCATTTAGAGCTTCTGGGTAGGTATGTTTAAGCTTGCTGCAGCAGAACTCATAAGCACCTTTTTCCCCAGGTGCTCTGTCCTGGGAAGGTAGGGCTTTATTTATAAGTTCCTGATGTGCTGCTGCCTTTTTTCAGAGATACCCTGCCCAGCAAGGTGGTAGTCTAGCCATGGTCTGCCGTGTTACTGAGCTGCTATGGGCTCTCCCAAGCTTCTGTGTGAACTTCCTGTTAGAACTGCCTCGATAACGGTGGTCTGCCTCTGTAGTGGCAGACTGCCTCAGTAATGGCGGACTGTGTCTCAGTAAAGGTGGATTGCCTCAGTAATGGTGGACTGCCTTGGTAATGGCTGACGCCCTTTCCCCCACCGAGATGGACTGTCCCGGTCCAGCTGTGCTTGCTGTGAAACTCTCAATCCAGAGCATTTCAGATTGCTGGTCTTTGTAGGGGGTGGGACCTGCTAAGTCTGATCACCTGGCTCTCTGTTTCAACCCCCTTTTTTTCAGTTTACTGGGCAGCTTTCTATCCCAGGCATTCCGGGTGCCTGTTGAAGCAGCCACCCAGATTTGTGCAAGTTTTGGTGTGGAGACCCACAGCACCAGCTAAAACAGCTGTGCTGGAAACTCGTGGCGCTTTTCAGCCCGGGAATCTCCTGGTCTGTGGGCAGTAAAAACTCGTTTGGAAATGCAGTGATTACTCACCTTCTGTGTTCTTCTCGCTGCAAACTGCACTTTTTTTTTTTTTCCTGGTGAGCACAACTTTATTTATTTTCAAGTTAGAGTCCTCAGAATAACCTTGGTGGAAACTCACAATTGTCAAAACATGAGATCACAACTCAAAAATCAATTTAAAACTTCAAATTTGAATTGAATTTTACCTAGTAAGGGAGGGGTCTTGTCTGTCAAAGCAAACTGCTGATCTTACAGGGATTTTTGAGGAAGAGTTTGTTGTGTTAGTGAAAGAGGTGGTAGTGGAATTATGTCAGTTTTATTTCAGATGTAGTTTTCAGGTCTAGATGTTCCATTTGGCTCTTTCTCGTGTCTTCTCTCTGTTCATGTTTTCCTTTAACTTCCTAGGCATAGTGATAACAGTTTTTAAAAATTTTTTCGAGAGAGGATCACATTCTGTTACCCCCAGGCTGGAGTGCAGTGGTACGATCTGGGCTCACTGCAACCTCTGCCTCCTGGGCTCAAGCGATTCTTCTATCTCAGCCTCCAGAGTAGCTGGGACTACAGGGGCATGCCACCATGTCCGGCTAATTTTTGTAGTCTTTGTAGAGACAGGGTCTCACCATGTTGCCCAGGCTGGTCACAAACTTCTGCCTTGGCCTCCCAAAGTGCTGGGATTACAGGCATGAGACACTGTGTCCAGCCCAACAGTTGTTTTAAAGCATTATTTCACGAATACCATTTCTATCATTTTAAAATCTCTTTTTAGTAACCAATTTTTCTTCTGGTTATGGGCCACATTCTCCTGCTTCTTGGTTGTTCTAATAACTCTTTTTAAATAAAATAAAGTAAAATAGACAAGTTCTCACTATGTTGTTCAGGCAGGCTGGTCTAAAGCTCTTGGATTCAAGCAATCTATAAGGCAGGTTTTAATTTTTCTTTTATAGAGAAGGAATGTCCAGGAAAGGACGACTTAGTGACTTGTTCAAGGCTGCATGACCAGAGTTAAATCTTTAGACTCCTAAGCCTAGCATCTGTCTAGGATGTTACATTGCCTCTTGATTTCTGCTAGTCACCAGAATAAAGTTCCTGAGAGAAAGCTTTGCAAAATATTGGAATGCATCACTGAGAGAATGTGTAGCTTTCCTTTTCAGAAGTCTTTAGAAATTGTAGACAGTCTCTTCAATCCCGCAATTAGGATTACAGAGGAGTCTATCCAACAAGAAAATGTTACCTTGCTTTCTTTATAAAACCACTTAGTTTCTTTGCACATAAAAGACATTTAATTTAATTTTATTATTAGTCAATTAAGATGTCTCTATTATGCTTAGGATAATTTCCCTACTTCTATTCATCAAACCACGTATTTCATTTCCAGCAAATTGCTTGAAAGTTTTTTATAGATTTGTCCTGATTAACCCCACCATATTGTACTTTCTAGCACAGTCTTGATTTCTTTTGTAATCTTTACACTCCTTGTAAATGATAGATTTTACAGTATCTTTGCATAAATTAACACTTTTCCAGAATTTAAGTCCCTTAAGAAAGATAATTCAGTTTTGAGGAGTTTTAAGTTTCTTGGCAGCTCTCTAGCTAAAGCCTTTGGAGCAATTTCTGCCATTTAGCTACTTTCTTTTGCCAGCACCTCGAAGAAAGGGGGAAGGGTCTTCTACAAACACTTTGACTTTGACAGAAATCTTCCGGCATCATTGTCATTTCAGTGTCAATGAATGTCAGTATCAACGTTACCATAGTGAAAGCTTCTAACTTAGTTTCAGTAAATTTAATTATGTGTAGCTCATATTACTCTTTTTCATGAGAATAAAATGTTTGTTTATTAAAACCTGTGACAAATTATTTCAGGTAGTTTAAAATATCCCCGGAATTATGGTTTTGCAATATGAATTTTTATTGTACTCTATTTACATGCAAGTTCACTACATTCAGCATTTTTTTGGAAGATCATCTATAACGTATTCGTCATCTGATAAATAATGATTATGTTAGTGTACCCCAAAGTATACGACTTAAAATCTAGTTGGGTCTTATGGAATATAGTCATGAAATAATCAATGAACAGTATAAAATTGTATTAGACTAAGCACACTAAGAGTGATATGGAAAAATGAGTGAATAGAAAGTCAAGAGAATGACTTGCTTTAAGCTTATTTTTCAGTTTTTCTTCCCATGAAACTCTTGGTAACATTACTTCTCACTCTTGAAATTCTCTCCACCTTGGCTTCTGTGACATTTTATAAATTCCACTAATATGTAATAAATGAATATTCACTGGGGCATAATTTAATTCTCACAAACATCTGCAAATTTGATATTATTATCTCTATTTTTTTTTTAGACAAGGTCGCTGAGTCTTAATTGTGTTAAGTAACTTACTTAGGTTCACCCAGGAAATGAGCAACACAGTTGGAGTTTAGTTCCAGACATTTTTCTTCTCAGATTCTTGCTCTCAGTTGCTATGTTTGCTTTTTTTATTTTTATTTTTTGACATTTCCTTTGGTCAATTTCCTTCTTCCATTATCTACTTGTTGGCATTTTTGAAAAAGTCAATCTTTGATTTTTTCTTTAAATACTCCTCCTTGTGGCGATTTCCCCATTTTTCTGTGACCACTTCTGCTCAGATGGTTTCCCTATTTGTAACTCATGCCTTTACCCAAGTTCTGATTTTCAGTTTTCTACTTATTTCTGACCCTTGCCATTTGGAAGTCCTGTTAATATTTCATATTTTTGTGTAAAACTCAGCTAGTTACCCTCTCCCTCCTTATTTCTCCGTTCTTGTCATTCTGTTCCTGTTTCCCTGGGCTTGAATCAAAGTAATCGAACTTGATGTATGTCTCCTTGTCTCTGTTTTTCTCTCTCCAAGCATTGCGATGCCAAATCCTGTTTTGCATTTCATTGTAATATCAAAACACGTGGCACTGTTCGTCCTCTCTGTTTCTACTCTTGTGTAAAGCCTCTGAACTGATTTCCCTGCCTTTGGCTTCTTCCTGTTGTAGCCCATTCTACAATTACTTTTATCCAAGGAGATAGTAATTGTTATTACTCTAATAAATAATAAGTAAATTTTATTTATTTAATAAAATTAAAGTAATACACTTAAAATGGATAATTATTTATGAAATAATAAATAATAATAGATAATTATTTTGTGTGTCTTTGTGCCAGAAGGTGCATTATTTATTCACTAAAACAATCCTTTGAATTACCATTATTTTCCCCATTTTTAAGATTACAACACTAGAAACTCATAGAAGGGTTAAACAAACTTGCCAAGATCACACAGTCAGAGATTTGAGCTGAGTTCTGCCAGATTCCAAAGTTAATGCTCTGAATGCTTATTCAACTAGGATACATTTCAAAATGAAAGGGGGAATACTAGTAATTTTCTGAGATACTAGGCATAAACTGGGATGGTTCTAGAAAGGCCAGGGCTTAGAATAATTTTGTAAGTTTTACATTCTACTTTCTCATCATTGATTACAGCCAAGTAAATAAAGGGAATGGTTGAGTGGATTTTACTTTTGGGGTAAATAGCCATATACTCATCTTTGTACTCAAGTTCAGGGATGATCAGAGAACAGCCTCTTAGAAATATCCGAAATAAATGTGAGATACACAGGAAATGAGCTTAACAGGAAATTGAGAACTAAAGACAAAAATTTGGCAACCATCCATAAAGAGGGTTTGTTGAAGCCTTGAAACAAAGTAACTCACTGTGAATTTAAGGAAGCATAAAAAGCATGGAAGGCACAGAATTGAATCCTGGCAATGTGAAATATGAAGGGACAGAAGTAGAAAGATGAGCCAATTTGGGGAGGTGTTTCTATTAGACTATGCATTTCTTTCTGGCACAAACCATGCCTTTTGTATTCCTGACCTTGTATATTACTATACACGCTAAATACACTTATCAAATCAATTTAACAGTGAGTACAATGCAGACCCATATGACTGGTGATAGATGAGTTTAATTCTATCTTCTTTCTCAGGAGTTAATTGAGGCTATTTGAATGCTATTGAATTGACTATTTCAAGTGCTGGCTCTTCTCTCTTACCAGGTTTGTGCATCTTCTCATTGAGGTTGGGAAAATAGTAAGTTTAGTGATTGACCCTGTACCATACTGTCACCACTTGCTGGTCTACCAGAAGTCCGAGAGCTAACACACATGCATGAGACATACATGCAAAGATATTTTATCGTAGGTAAATGTTCACATGCTCTGTAATGTAACATATATAATATATAGCTTAAATAAGAAATAGATACAAGAAGAAAACCATTTTTCAGATAGGCTTTTTTTTTTTTTTTTTTTTTTTGCTTGCCGCTTGTATTGAAGTGAGTCATCAGGTAACACAGCTTTAGAGAAGCCTTGCCTAAGATGCATTTGGAAATGTAGTTGCTATGGCAATTGTCTCTGAAGTAACAGACAAAATCTACCATAGAGCTTCCAAAGAACTTCCAATGTCTCCTTTGCACTTGGATCTGAAGGAAAGCTTGCTTTATGGACCTATGCACATTTTGTTTAATTAATTATTTTCCTTTATTTGTAACTTTTGTCCAATGGGACTGAGACACGGATTGGGATCCATTAAGGTCACTCGGGGTGCGGATAATTCTAAGTGTATAGTGACAGATGAAGCAACCTCACTGCTAAGACTGAGCTGAGGGTGAGCAAGTTTTCACTGACATATGTGCACATCCTCATAAACACACACAGGATTGTGTGCAGTGATTTCACTTGGACTTGCCTGAAGATGGACTTCTGCTTTTGTATTAAGATTTTATAACTTCTCCAAGAATATTTCTGCCATCAATGCAGGATTAAAAACGTCTAATCTGTTGGCATACTGAAGCTCAAATTTCCCCAAATAGAGATTTATTTCTTGGCTATGAAATCTATCATCCTTAATACACAAAATCCCCTGGTTAGGGGTGTGAAATGTTAGTTTCCACAGGAAACTATATTAGTCCCTGTGTTAATGAAATCCTCTCCTGAAAATGGTTTTGACAATGTTTAGAGGAGCCAACTCCGGTGAATGGAGACAAAATTGGGTACTCAGCAGGGACCCTTGCCCCTGTGATATTTGGAGTTGGATGGACAAGAGCTTGACTCAAGCTTCTGGAATCTATTAGCTGTGTGTGCTTCTCACTTTTAAAGTGGAGATTAACATGTCTAATTTATGAGGGTATTGTGAGAAATAAATGAGGCAAAATTGTCTGGACCTAGTTGTTGGATCCTTGGTGTCCGTATGAAGGTGCTGGGTCAAATACAGTGTTTGGTACACAGTCAGTTCTCAATATAAAGTAGCAAGAATTGTTTTTTTCCCACATTGCCTTGTCCTTAATTGTGCTTTAAACGGTGTAACCTGAATGAAAGATTAGGTCATTAAAAGCCCCAGGAAGCATTATCAAGGATGAAAACAAACATTTCCTTTTCCTTAGGGAAGGTTATCTTTGGCAATGGCCCTGAGGGATCCTCTCTAACTGCTCTGAGGTCTCTGCTCCAGAATAAAACTCTCCAGATGCCTTTATCCACAGTGTTAGGAAAGAATGCTGTCTCATCTCTAGAAGCCGGGCAGAAGCCTTGGGGCAAAGCCACAATCAGAGATCGTGTTCTTCATCTCAGCAAAAGAACCAAGAAAAATTGGAGGTTTTTATCCTCAAAGTGGAGAAGCAGAGCAGAGGGGGTCTGGGCTCAAAGTTGTCACTTTCTTTACAGCAGGGCCATTTGGATTTCTGCAAAAGAGATGGGTGAGAGGCAGTAGAGAGCAGCACCGTGGCTCCAAACTGAAGTGGTGAGTGCCTGTCTGAGCCACTGGGTGCCACAGCAGAGTGGTTAAAATCGAGTTTCCCTGCTGCTGCAACTCAGTTGCACTGGGACTTTGTGCAAGTGGCTTAGGCTTGGTATCCTCATTTGTGGAATGGTGATGGTCATAATGCCACACTGCATTCAGATACATTTGGTAAATGTTTCTCTTTTTTCTTAGCTTTTAATGAATAACTTTACATGATCACTCCTTTATTATTATTCTATGCTAATTCCACAACCATGCCAGTAAAGACTGTGGACAACACAAAGTCATCTCACTGTTCTGTCTAGTACAGACTCCAAATTAGAAGGTCTGGAAAGGTCAAGTGGTTCCCACCTCTCCAAAGAAGGGCCCCTGGTTTTACCCACTTGAACAAGGGCTGTAGAGGGAATGATGTACACAGGGAGGACCACAGCGAGGGTTGGAGTGTGGTCCCAGCTCGACTCTGCTCCTTCGTCACACCAGCCCTCACTCTGCAGGCAAATGTCACCCTCAGACAGTTACTAGGATGGCTAAAGGCACTTGCGGAAGGTGAAAACATAGACAAGGGAATAAGAAAATATCTTCTTGAAGTTCAATCATCTCTCTGCTCCGATGTCATTCCTAAGAAGGGGAGGCCCCGGTCATGGCACATGTATACTTATGTAACAAACCGGCACGTTCTGCACTTGTACCCCAGAAAATTAAAAAAATAAAAAATAAATAAAAAAAGAAGGGTAGGATTTTCTCTTTTTTGTTCTCTCAGTGATTCTTTTTCCTTCACAGCTCTTCCTAGAGGAGAATGCCTGCCGAGAACTCCTCCTCCGTGACAGAGTTTATCCTCGCAGGCTTAACGGACCAGCCAGGACTCCAGATCCCCCTCTTCTTCCTGTTTCTAGGTTTCTACGTGGTCACTGCAGTGGGGAACCTGGGCTTGATAACCCTGATAGGGCTCAACTCTCACCTGCATATTCCCATGTACTTATTCCTCTTCAACCTGTCCCTCATAGATTTTAGTTTCTCTACTGCTATCATTCCCAAAATGCTGATGAGTTTTGTCTCAAGGAAGAACATTATTTCCTTCACAGGGTGTATGACTCAGCTCTTCTTCTTCTGTTTCTTTGTCTTTTCTGAGTCCTTCGTCCTGTCAGCGATGGCATATGACCGCTACATGGCCATCTGTAACCCACTGTTGTACCTGGTCATCATGTCTCCCCAGGTGTGTTTGCTCCTTTTGTTGGGTGTCTATGGGATGGGAGTTTTTGGGGCTGTGGCCCATACAGGAAATATAGTGTTTCTAACCTTTTGTGCAGACAACCTTGTCAATCACTACATGTGTGACATCCTTCCCCTTCTTGAGCTCTCCTGCAACGGCTCTTACATAAATGTTCTGGTCATCTTTATTGTTGTGACCATTGGCATTGGGGTGCCCATTGTTGCCATTTTTATGTCTTATGGTTTTATTCTTTCCAGCATTCTCCATATTAGTTCTGCTGAGGGCAGGTCTAAAGCCTTCAGTACCTGCAGCTCCCACATAATTGCAGTTTCTCTTTTCTTTGGGTCAGGAGCTTTTATGTACCTCAAACCCCCTTCCATTTTACCCCTGGACCAGGGGAAAGTGTCCTCCCTGTTCTATACTATTGTGGTGCCCATGTTTAACCCATTAATCTATAGCCTGAGGAATAAGGATGTCAAACTTGCCCTGAAGAGAACCTTTTCCAGAATAAACTTCTCTTGAAAAAAAAATTAGAAACTGAGAAAAGAGATCCTAGAGTTTTTTTTTTATAAGAGTGTTTTTGTGATGATGATTTTTTTTTCAGTGATGAATTTAAGGTTCCAGTGCTTTCTATCCTATACATAGAGAAAATGTTAACTGTCTTTTCCAAGTGGATTTATTCTTCCCCACCCTCACCCCCATCTTTGCCTTGTTTTATGAAAAAGTTTCTACACCTACAGAATATTCAATGTTGAATGGGGCTTAGGAATAATTTCATCTAGCCCCTTATGTAATACACCACACATTGAAGACCCAGAAATATTTGCATATTTGCCCAGGAACATAAAATTACCAGGTGCCAGACTTGTGACTGGAATCCCTGCTTGAATCCCAAGCCACATTGTTTTCCTTTATGCTATTCTTTATTGCCTCATCTCTTTTTGGAAGATTTTATTTCACATGCTAGTTGACCTAACACATTTAAGTTATAAATATATTCACAGTAATTTCATGCTATTTTTCACAGGATAATTTTAATGTGTCACTTTTTGCAAGAACGTAGGAGGTGAAACGTTCTGTTGAGGTGGTCTTGGCAAAATGACAAGATCAGGGTTTGATGAATTTTATAGTGTGTAAGTGGGAAGTATGTTAGGTTTCATATAGAAGTAAGCATGGTGCCCACTGACTTGGTGAGTGGAGCCCTAGGTTTTAGAACAAGTTTAGTGGTTTAGAACTTCCAAGGGAGAGCTATAAAATTTTAAGGGATGTAAAGATGTTGGGTGGAGTTGTCATATGTTATTTTAAGACCAACAGAGACAGCATTTGGAGTTTCATTGCAAGGGTCAACTTGGGTGTTAGAAGTCTTAAGGAGAAGTACGTAGTTCAAGATGATTGGGAGCTGCACTATCCAATATGGTAGTGACCAGCCATGCATGGCTATTGAACCCTTGAAATGTGATCATCCATGTTGATACATACTGTAAGTGTGCAATGTAAGTACAAAATACACCTTAGATCTTTGAAGAATTATAAAAAATATAAAACAGCCCATTGATAATTTTTATATTAATTATATGTTGAAATAATAACATTTTGGATATATTATATTAAATAAAATATATCGTTAAAATAATTTTGATTCAGCTTTTTAATATATATACTAGAAAATTTTAGATTACATACATGGTTTGTATTATATTTCTACTGGATGACACTGGTTTAGAGGAGGTGACAGAGCAGAAAATAGTTTGGGCATGTATCAGGGCAGCACCAAGCAGTTGCTTATTGGAAGAGGCAATTGATATTAAACTTTCAGGCCTTGCAGATAGCCATGATATTTTAATAATGGGACATGTGATGAAGTGGTTTATTAGATAATCTAATAAATCCACAATACTATGTAAAGGGAAATATAGCTGTATATAAAGAATCTAAGCCCATCAGGAGTGGTAAACTTTCTTTGAGAAGTGGTAAACGTTCACTTAAAATGATAAGTGAAATGCTAGGGCGATATTTTGACTTAGGAACTTATCCGTATGCAAGTCCTTTTCTACTGCTAAATAAGGGAAGTCTGGAGAAATGTTCGGTTTGCACTATGATGATTCTGTTCAGTGTTGGTGAAATGAAAAAAATAAGCTTACAGTGGGGGGATTGTAGTTTAGATGGGATTTAATAGACCGCTGAATACAGGGGAACTATAATTTCGCAGTGGGGTGGGTGTGGTGGGTGTGCAGTCCAATGTCAGTAATAAAATAAAATAGATACTACCTTTATGAAATGTTGTAGGCTAACTTACCGTAAAGTGTACAAACTTTAAGTGTATAGCTCATTGAACTTTTTCATATGTATATATGTGCCTGTGTAACCACAACCCAGATTAAGATGTAAAATGCTTTCAACCACCGTAGAAGGTTTTCTCTTGTTCTTTCCCAGTGAACACTACCATTTCTCAATGCCCACTCCCCGAGCTAGCCACTGTCAGCATGTACTGGACTGTTTCTGGTTTCCTTTCCTCAACATAAAGGCTGTGATACTCAAATGTATTGTTGCATGTATGAAGAGATTAACATTATTATTTTGTCACTGTGTAGCATTCCATTATGTGAATATACAAGTATTTATCCTGTTAATGAACAGTTAGTTTTAAGTTTTTGCTTATTATTAATAAAGATTCTATGAACATTTTTGAACATGTGTTTTGGTTGAACTACGGAAACATTTCTTTGGATACATAACTAGATGTGCGTTTGTTGGATAACAGGGTAGGCATACGATTTAGTTTTTATAAATACTGCCAAACTGTTTTCAAAAAGGTTTGAGTCAAAAAAGGATTCAAATTCTTTATCAAGTTTTATTTATTTATTTTTATTTTTATTTTAAATGTATATTTTCTATTGTACTTTAGGTTCTGGGGTACATGTGCAGAACATGCAGGATTGTTGCATAGTTACATACATGGCAATGTGGTTTGCTGTCTCCATCCCCCCGTCGCCTATATCTGGCATTTCTCCCCATGTTATCCCTCCCCAACTCCCTACCCCCCGCTGTCCCTCCCCTAGTTCCCCAACAGACCCCAGTGTGTGATGCTCCCCTCCCTGTGTCCATGTGTTCTCATTGTTCAACACCCGCCTATGAGTGAGAACATGCAGTGTTTTTCTGTTCTTGTGTCAGTTTGCTGAGAATAATGGTTTCCAGATTCATCCATGTCCCTTCAAAGGACACGAATTCATCGTTTTTTTATGGCTGCATAGTATTCCATGGTGTATATGTGCCACATTTTCCTTGTCCAGTCTATCACTGATGGGCAATTGGGCTGGTTCCAGGACTTTGATATTGCAAACAATACCACAATGAACATACGTGTGCATGTGTCTTTATAATAGAATGATTTATAATCCTTTGGATATATACCCAATAATGGGATTGCTGGGTCAAATGGAATTTCTATTTCTAGGTCCTTGAGGAATCGCCACACTGTCTTTCACAATAGTTGATCTAATTTACACTCCCACCAACAGTGTAAAAGCATTCCTGTTTCTCCACATCCTCTCCAGCACCTGTTGTCTCCAGATTTTTATCGTTTTATTTTATTTTGTTTTTATTTCAAAGCTTTTTCTTTTCCCCTAACTATGTTCACATATTTCAGACTTTTATTTTAGGCTCAGAGGGTTTATGTACAGGTTTGTTACATGGGTAAATTGTGTGTCACTGGGTTTGGTGTGCAGATTATTTTGTCATCAAGGTAATAAACCTAATACCCATTTATCAGATTTTAAATTTTCAAATAGTTCGTAGCTTATCTTTTAATTCTATTAACAGAAGTTCTTATATTAATGAAGTCCAATTTATCACTTCTTAAATTCATGTATGGTAGATTTGTTGTAATATCCAAAACTTTTTGTTTAAGAAATGTTACAAAGATTTTCTCCTACACCTTATTGCAGAAGTTTTGTAGGTTTTTACATTTGGATCTGTAACCCATTTTGAGTTTATCATTGTACATAGTATGAGGCATGGTTTATTAATTATTATTATTACCTAGAATAATAATAATATTTTTTGCACATAGCTTTCCAGTGGTTGTTCACCTTAGTTAAAAATCAGTTGATCCTATTTTTGAGGGTCTGTTTCTGTTCTCTCTCTTCTGTTCCTTTCATTTGTCTATCCTGAGGACAATACCACACAGTTTTGATTAGTGTAGCTTTAGGATAACCCTTGAAATCAGTTAATGTAAGTCCTTCACCATCATTCACCTTTTAAAGAGTTGTTTTGGCTATATTAGTTCCTTTAGATTTCCATATTAGGTTTTAGAATAAGCTTATAAATTCCAACAAAAATAAACTTCTGAGATTTTAATGGAATTGTCTTGAATCTGCAGATCATTTTGGGGAGAACAAGCATTTGTACTCCCTGTAGCAGTGAATGACAGTGCCTATTTTCCTATAGTCTCTCCAACCCAGCATCTTCTCAGAATTTTCAAATTTTCCAACCTGATACGTGTGAAACAGTTTTTGTGTTAATTTTGCATTTCTCTTATTCTGAGAAAGATTAGGGATGTTTTCATGTATTTAATGGGTATTGGTATTCCTCTATGGTCTATTTTTTTGTACCTTTTCCCCACTTTGCTGTTGGGATTTTGATTTTTTCAAGTTTTAAGAGAACAGTGTATTAGGAATAATAGTCTTTTGTCTGAGGTATAAGTTGTATGCATCTTTTTTTTTCCAATTTGTGATTTGGTTTTTGACATTTCTTATGATATAATTTTTAAAACTTAAAAGTATTAATCTTTTATTGTTTAGAAGTAAATTTAAGGAGAATCAAAATCTTTGGATCTTGAGGCTTCCAGTCATAAACTGTGATATGTCTTTCCATTTCTTGGGGGTCTACCTTAGTGTCTTTTAAGAGTGTTTCATAATTTTGTGTATTTTTCATTATAATTGTGCTTGGGAATTTTGTTTCATTTTGTCTACTATAATGAGAGTCTTATCTTTCATTAGATATGATTATTACTTACATATATGCATTCTATGTATTACTCTATGTTAATTGTACTTAAATGTAAATATTATTATTCTTAGAGATTTTTTCATAGATTCCTTCAGGCTTTCCAAGTACATAATAAATTTTCTCTGTATAGAGATAGCTATACTTTTTCCTTTCTGATTCTTTTTTTTTTCTCCCATTTATTTATTTTATTGCATTTTAGGTTTTGGGGTACATGTGAAGAACATGTAAAATTGTTCCATAGGAACACACGTGGCAGTGTGATTTGCTGCCTTTCTCCCCATCACCTACACCTGGCATTTCTCCCCTTGCTATCTCTCCCCAGCTTCCCACCCCCCACCGTCCCTCCCCTATTTCCCCCCAACTGACCCCAGTGTGTAGTGCTCCCCTCCGTGTGTCCTTGTGTTCTCATTGTTCAACACCTGCCTATGAGTGAGAACATGTGGTGTTTGATCTTCTGCTCTTCTGTCAGTTTGCTGAGAATGATGGTTTCCAGGTTCATCCATGTCCCTACAAAGGACCCTAACTCATCGTTTTTGATGGCTGCATAATATTCCATGGTGTATATGTGCCACATTTTCCCTATCCAGTCTATCGTCGATGGGCATTTGGGTTGGTTCCAGGTCTTTGCTATTGTAAACAGTGCTGCAATGAACATTCATGTGCACGTGTCCTTACAGTAGAACGATTTGTAATCCTTTGGATATATACCCAGTAATGGGATTGCTGGGTCAAATGGAATTTCTATTTCTAAATCCTTGAGGAATCGCCACACTGTCTTCCACAATGGTTGAACTAATTTACACTCCCACCAACAGTGTAAAAGTGTTCCTATTTCTCCGCATCCTCTCCAGCATCTGTTGTCTCCAGATTTTTTAATGGTCGCCATTCTAACTGGCGTGAGATGGTATCTCAATGTAGTTTTGATTTGCATTTCTCTGATGACCAGTGATGATGAGCATTTTTTCATATGTTTGTTGGCCTCACGTATGTCTTCTTTTGTAAAGTGTCTGTTCATATCCTTTGCCCACTTTTGAATGGGCTTGTTAGTTTTTTTCTTGTAAATCTGTTTTAGTTCTTTGTAAATTCTGGATATCAGCCCTTTGTTGGATGGGTAAACTGCAAAATTTTTTTCCCAATCTGTTGGTTGCCGATTTACTCTAATGATTGTTTCTTTTGCTGTGCAGAAGCTGTGGAGTTTGATTAGGTCCCATTTGTCTATTTTGGCTTTTGTTGTCAATGCTTTTGGTGTTTTGGTCATGAAGTCCTTGCCTACACCTACGTCCTGAATGGTTTTGCCTAGATTTTCTTCTAGGGTTTTTATGGTGTTAGGTCTTATGTTTAAGTCTTTAATCCATCTGGAGTTAATTTTAGTGTAAGGTGTCAGGAAGGGGTCCAGTTTCTGCTTTCTGCACATGGCTAGCCAGCTTTCCCAACACCATTTATTGAACAGGGAATCCTTTCCCCATTGCTTGTTTTTGTCTGGTTTGTCAAAGATCAGATGGTTGTAGATATGTTGTGTTGCCTCCGAGACCTCTGTTCTCTTCCATTGGTCTATATCTCTGTTTTGGTACCAGTACCATGCTGTTTTGATTACTGTAGCCTTGTAGTATAGTTTGAAGTCTGGTAGTGTGATGCCCCCCGCTTTGTTCTTTTTGCTTAGAATTGACTTGGCTATGTGGGCTCTCTTTTGGTTCCATATGAAGTTTAAGGTGTTTTTTTCCAGTTCTGTGAAGAAGGTCATTGGTAGCTTGATGGGGATAGCATTGAATCTGTAAATTACTTTGGGCAGTATGGCCATTTTCACGATATTGATTCTTCCTAACCATGAACATGGAATGTTTCTCCATCTGTTTGTGTCCTCTCTGATTTCGTTGAGCAGTGGCTTGTAGTTCTCCTTGAAGAGGTCCTTTACATTCCTTGTTAGTTGTATTCCTAGGTATTTTATTCTCTTTGTGGCAATTGTCAATGGAAGTTTGTTCTTGATTTGGCTCCCTTTAAGTCTGTTATTGGTGTATAGGAATGCATGTGATTTTTGCACATTGATTTTGTATCCTGAGACTTTGCTGAACTGCTTATCAGTTTCAGGAGGTTTGGGGCTGAGACGATGGGGTCTTCTAGATATACAATCATGTCGTCTGCAAATAGAGACAATTTGACTTCCTCCTTTCCTATTTGAATGCCCTTTATTTCTTTTTCTTGCCTGATCGCTCTGGTTAGAACTTCTAATACTATATTGAATAGCAGTGGTGAGAGCGGGCATCCTTGTCTGGTGCCACATTTCAAGGGGAATGCTTCCAGTTTTTGCCCATTCAGTATGATATTGGCTGTTGGTTTGTCATAAATAGCTTTTATTATTTTGAGATACGTTCCATCGATACCTAGCTTATTGAGGGTTTTTAGCATAAAGGGCTGTTGAATTTTGTCAAAGGCCTTCTCTGCATCAATTGAGATAATCATGTGGTTTTTGTCTTTGGTTCTGTTTATGTGGTGAATTACGTTTATAGACTTGCGTATGTTGAACCAGCCTTGCATCCCCGGGATGAAGCCTACTTGATCATGGTGGATAAGCTTTTTGATGTGCTGTTGCAACCGGCTTGTCAGTATTTTATTGAAGATTTTTGCATCTATGTTCATCATAGATATTGGCCTGAAGTTTTCTTTTCTTGTTGAGTCTCTGCCGGGTTTTGGAATCAGGATGATGTTGGTGTCATAAAATGATTTGGGAAGAATTCCCTCTTTTTGTATTGTTTGGAATAGTTTCAGAAGGAATGGTACCAGCTCCTCTTTGTACGTCTGGTAGAATTCAGCTGTGAACCCATCTGGACCTGGGCTTTTTTTGGGTGGTAAGCTCTTAATTGCTGCCTCAACTTCAGACCTTGTTATGGGTCTGTTCAGGGTTTCTTTTGCTGTACAGAAGCTCTGGAGTTTAATTAGATCCCATTTGTCTATTTAGGCTTTTGTTGCTAATGCTTTTGGTGTTTTAGTCATGAAGTCCTTGCCTATGCCTATGTCCTGAATTTGCCTAGGTTTTCTTCTAGGGTTTTTATGGTGTTAGGTCTTATGTTTAAGTCTTTAATCCATCTGGAGTTAATTTTAGTGTAAGGTGTCAGGAAGGCGTCCAGTTTTTGCTTTCTGCACACTGCCTGCCAGTTTTCCCAACACCAGTTATTAAACAGGGAATCCTCATTGCTTGTTTTTGTCAGATTTATCAAAGATCAGATTGTTGTAGATGCGTGGGATTGCCTCCAAGGCCTCTGTTCTGTTCCATTGACCTATATCTCTGTTTTGGTATCAGTACCATGCTGTTTTGATTACTGTAGCTTTGTAGTATAGTTTGAAATCAGGTAGCGTGATGTCTCCAGCTTTGTTCTTTTTGCTTAGGATTGTCTTGGCTAGGTGGGCTCTCTTTTGGTTCCATATGAAGTTTAAGGTGTTTTTTCCCCAGTTCTATGTAGAAGGTAATTGGCAGCTTGATGGGGATACCACTGAATCTATAAATTACTTTGGGCAGTTTGGCCATTTTCACCATACTGATTCTTCCTAACCATGAGCATGGAATATTTTTTCCATTTGTTTGTGTCCACTCTTATTTCCTTGAGCAGTGGTTTGTAGTTCTCCTTAAAGAGGTCCTTTACATCCTTTGTTAGCTGTATTCCTAAGTATTTTATTCTCTTTGTAACAATTGTGAATGGGAGTTCACTCATATTTGGCCCTCTGTTAGTCTGTTATTGGTGTGTAGAAATGCTTGTGGTTTCTGCATATTGATTTTATATCCTGAGACTTTGCTGAAGTTGCTTATCAGTTTAAGGAGATTTTGGGCTGAGATGATAGGGTCTTCTAAATATACAATCATGTCATCTGCAAATAGAGACAATTTGACTTCCTCTTTTCCTAATTAAATACCCTTTATTTATTATTATTATTTTTTGCCTAATTGCTCTGGCTGGAACTTCCAATACTATATTGAATAGGAGTGGTGAGAGAGGGCATCCTTGTCTAGTGCTGGCTTTCAAAGGGAATGCTTCCAGTTTTTACCCATTCAGTATGATATTGGCTGTACGTTTGTCATAAATAGCTTTTATTATTTTGAAATACATTCCTTTGATACCTAGTTTATTGAGAGTTTTTAGCATAAATGGGCTGTTGAATTTTGTCAAAGGCCTTCTCTGCATCTATTGAGATAATCATGTGGTTTTTGTCTTTGGTTCTGTTTATGTGGCGGATTACATTTATAGACTTGTGTATGTTGAACCAGTCTTGCATCCCTGGAATGAAGCCTACTTGATTGTGATGGATAAGCTGTTTGATGTGCTGTTGCAATTGGTTTGCCAGTATTTTATTGAAGATTTTTACATCTATGTTCATCATGGATATGGCCTGAAATTTTCCTTTTTTGTTGACTCTCTGCTGGGTTTTGGTATCAGGATGATGTTGGTCTCCTGAAATGATTTGGGAAGGATTCCCTCTTTTTGGATTGTTGGGAATACTTTCAGAAACAATGGTACCAGCTCCTCTTTGTATGTCTGGTAAAATTTGGCTGTGAATCCATCTGGACCTGGACTTTTTTTGATTGGTAGGCTATTAATGCTGCTTCAATTTCAGCCCTTGTTATTTGTTTGTTCAAGGTTTCAACTTCTTCCTGGTTTAGACCTGAGAGGGTGCAAGTGTCCAGGAATTTATCCATTTCTTCCAGGTTTATTGGAATATGTGCATAAAGTTGTCTGTAGTAACCTCTAATGGTAGTCTGTATTTCTGTGGAATCAGTGGTGATATCCCCTTTATCATTTTTATTGCATCTATTTGATTCTTCTCTCTTTTCTTTTTTATTAATCTGGCTAGTGGACTGCCTATTTTGTTGATCTTTTCAAAAAACCAGCTCCTGATTTATTAATTTTTTGAAGTTTTTTTGTGTCTCTATCTCCTTCAGTTCTCCTCTGATCTTAGTTATTTCTTCTCTTCTGCTAGTTTTTGAGCTTTTTGATCTTGCTCCTCTAGCTCTTTCAATTTTGATGATAGTGTTTTGATTTTCGATCTTTTCTCACTTCTTTGGTGAGCATTTATTGCTATAAATTTCGCTCTAGACACTGCTTTAAATGTGTCCCAGATATACTGGTATATTTTGTCTTCATTCTCGTTGGTTTCAAAGAACATCTTTATTTCTGCCTTCATTTCATTGTTTATCCAGTCGATGTTCAGGAACCAGTTGTTCAGTTTCCATGAAGCTGTGCAGTTCTAAGTTAGTTTCTTAATTCTGAGTTCTAATTTGATTACACTGTGCTCTGAGAGACTGTTTGTTATGATTTCCATTCTTTTGCATTTACTGAGTAGTGATTTACTTCCAATTTTGTGGTCAATTTTAGAGTAGGTGCCATGCGGTGCTGAGAAGAATGTATATTCTGTGGATTTGGGGTGGAGATTTCTGTAGATATCTATTAGGTCTGCTTGGTCCAGATCTGAGTTCAAGTCCTGGATATGCTTGTTAATTTTCTGTCTCATTGATCTGTCTAATATTGATAGTGGCATGTTAAAATCTCCCACTATTATTGTGTGGGAATCTAAGTCTCTTTGTAGGTCATTAAGAACTTGCTTTATGTACCTGGGTGCTCCTGTATTGGGTATGTATATATTTAGGATTGTTAGTTCTTCTTGATGCATTGATCCTTTTACCATTGTGTAATGCCCTTCTTTGTCTCTTTTGATGTTTTTTGGTTTAATGTCCATTTTATCGGAGATTAGGGTTGCAACTACTGCCTTTTTTTGCTCTCCATTTGTTTGATACATCTTCCTCCATCCCTTTATTTTGAGCCTATGTGTGTCCTTGCATGTGAGATGGGTTTCCTGAATACAGCACACTAATGGATTTTGACTTTTTATCCAATTTGCCAGTCTGTGTCTTTTGTTTGGGGCACTTAGTCCATTTACATTTAAGGTTAATATTGTTATGTGTGAATTTGATCCTGTCATTTTGATGCTAGCTGGATGTTTTGCCTGTTAGTTGACACATTTTTGAAGTGGCTGGTACTGGTTGTTCCTTCCTTTAGTGTTTCTTTCAGGAGCTCTTGTAAGGCAGGCCTGGTGGTGATGAAATCTCTCAGCAATTGCTTGTCCATAAAGGATTTTCTTTCTCCTTCGCTTATGAAGCTTAGTTTGGCTGGATATGAAATTTTAGGTTGAAAGTTCTTTTCTTTAAGGATGTTGAATATTGGCCCCTACTCTCTTCTGACTTGTAGGGTTTCTACCGAGAGATCTGCTGTGAGTCTGATGGGCTTCCCTTTGTGGGTAACCTGACCTTTCTCTCTGACTGCCCTTAGCATTTTTTCCTTTATTTCAACCCTGGTGAATCTGATGATTATGTGCCTTGGAGTTACTCTTCTTGAGGAATATCTTTGTGGTGTTCTTTGTATTTCCTGGACTTGAATGTTGGCCTGCCTTGCTAGGTTGGGGAAGTTCTCCTGGATAATATCCTGAAGAGTGTTTTCCAGCTTGCATTCATTCTCTCCATCACATTCAGGTACACCTGTCAAATGTAGATTAGGTCTTTTCACATAATCCCATATTTCTTGGAGGCTTTGCTCATTTCTTTTCACTCTTTTTTCTCTATTCTTGGCTTCTCGTTTTATTTCACTGTGTTGGTCTTCAATCTCTGATATCCTTTCTTCTGCTTGGTTGATTTGGCTATTGAAACTTGTGTATGCTTCACGAAGTTCTTGTGCTGTGTTTTTCAGCTCTATGAAGTCGTTTACATTCTTCTCTAAGCTGTTTATTCTAGTTAGCATCTCATCTAACCTTATTTCTAAGTTCTTAGTTTTTTTTAGCTCTGATAAGTTTGTTATTACCCACCTTCTGAAACCTCTTTCTGTCAATTCATCAGATTCATTCTCCATCCATCTTTAATCCTTAGCTGGTGAGGAGATGTGGTCCCTTGGAGAAGAGGAGACATCCTAGTTTTTGTGTTTTCATCCTTTTTGCACTGGTTTCTTCCCATCTCAGTGGCTTTATCTATGTGTGGTCTTTGTAGTTGGTGACTTTCAGATGGGGTCTCTGAGTGATCATCCTTTTTGTTGATGTTGAAGTGATTTCTTTCTGTTTTTTAGTTTTCCTTCTAACAGTCAGGCTCCTCTGCTGCAGGACTGCTGGAGGTCCACTCCAGATCCCGCTTGCCTGGGGATTATTCACAGGGGCTGCAAAACAGCAAGTGTTGCTGCCAGCTTTTTCCTCTGCTATCCTTGTCCCAGAAGGGTACCCACCAGATGTCAGCCTGAGCTCTCCTTTATGAGGTGTCTCTTTGTGTATACAGGGGGCTGGGGGTTGTTTGAGGAGACAGTCTGTCCCATATAGTAGCTCAAGTGCTGTCCTGGGAGCTCTATTTTTCCGTGCAAAGCTGCTGGGCAGGTACCTTTAAGTCTGCTGCAGTGGAACTCATAAACACCTCTTTTCCCAGGTGCTCTGTCCTAGGAAGGTCGGCTTTATTTATAAGCTCCTGTTGTGCTGCTGCCTTTTTCACAGATGCCGTACCCCACATGGAGTAATCTAGTCACAGTCTGCCAGCAGAGGTGTTGCTGAGCTGCCGCAGGCTTGGCCCAGCTGCTGTGTGAACTGCCTCGGTAGTGGTGGACTGTCAGTAGTGGCAGACACCCTTCCCTCCACTGAGATGGACTGTCCTGGATCCAGCTGCGCTTTGTGTGAAACTCTCAATGCAGAGCGTTTTGGATTGCTTGTTTTGTGGGGGTGGTCCCCGCAGAGCCAGATCCTCTGGCTCCCTATCTCAGCCCCCTCCCTTTCAGTTGAATGGGTGGCTCTGTCTCCCAGGTGCTCCAGGAGCCAGTCAAAATGGCCACCCAGGCTTGTGTGTTTCTGTGCACCAACCTGGCACCGGCTGAAACCGCTGTGCTGACATCTTGTGGTGCTTTTCAGCCCGGGAATCTCCTGGTCTGTGGGCAGTGATAACTTATTTGGGAATGTGGTGGGCATTCACCCTCTGCGCTGTTCTCGCAGGGAACTGCACTCCGGAGGGGTTCCTATTTGGCCATCTTGGATCCTCCCTGAAATTTACATATTTTACTATCTTAAAGAAGTATTCATCATTCCTTGATTTAAGGAATATTTTTAAGACATGAATGGAAACAAGAGGAGGGCAAGATGTCCAATTAGATGTAGCCAGGTGAAGCACCTTTTACTGAGGGACTGAGATGACTGGTGTGCTCCTAACAGATCTTCAAAGGGAAGGCACTGAGGGTGGATGGAGGGAAGGCACAGAAGCTGGGCTGAACGGGGAGAAAGCTGGGAAGCTGCATGGGGCTTTCATGCACCAGGACTCATTGCTGGCCCCCAAACAGCTCTAGGGGAATGAGTGAGTTGAACTGGCAAGGAACAACCTGCTCTCACCAGAGGCCTCTGGAACCCCAGCAGGAGGAGACCTCTTGGCCACCACGGACACTCTAGTTGGCAGGGAGGGCTGCTTAGAGAAGTGATGGGGGGAGCAAGCCAGGTGATGAGCCCAGAGGGTTTGGTGTGGGAGTATCTGCAGCAGAGCATGGGCAGGAACAGCCATTCCCTTAGACTCAACTTACTCCCATAGGAGATGTTAGCCCAAGGAGGACAGTCAGACCTCCACTCTGCAGGGCAGTTTTGCCCATCAGACAGGACTGGTTTGGCCTGAGCAACCCTTGATCTGCTGGCCTCTTCTGGGTCCTCAGCCTGGTCGCACCTGCTTGCAGGGCAGTCTCAGGTACATGGGGCCTGATTTATAGCTTCTGCGCTGGCAGACTGTGCCTGAGTGGTGGAGCGCTCCCAAAGGGCAGCCTCTATGGCCACACAGCAGCCCACATGCTCCCTCCCTCCTCATATGGTAGCTTCTTTCAGGCCCATGGCAACTCCCCACATTGCTTTGCTGGTGAGTGCCTGTGTGGGAAGGTTTTGCTTTCCTTGCCCTGCCAGTGTGCAGGAGTGCAGTCTTTCCTTCCATTCCCTGACTGCCGTTGCAGACAGAGCCTTGGAGGCGCAGACCCGGTGAGCCCTACTCCTGCCAGTGCCCATGGTGTTAACAGTGGATCCTCCCTTGAACTGTGTGATCACTCCTGCTTGTGGGGCACAGAGGAGGCACACAGACCTGTGCCTACAAGTGCCCCACCCCCGAACCAACACCACTTCCAGTGTGACTGTGCACACAGTTGCCAGCAAGGTCCCCCTCCACCAGCTATGTTGCCTCTGCCACTGTGGTGAACATCTGCAGGAAGGCAGACATCCTGGCACCCACAAGCACTCTGCTGCAGCTGTGGTTACCTCTGCTACTGGCATGTATGAACAAGGACAGATCACACTGTCACTACACTATGAAACGCTTTGGCTGACACTACCCATTAGAGTGTAGTGACCAGCAGTCCAGTAACACTTAATCCCCAGTCAGTGCAGTGGATTACTAACCTTAAGGAGCCAAAAAACAAAGTTGGTGCCCAATACAAGTCCCCCAGAGTTAGAGCACACAGTCCAGGAGCTGGGAGCTGAATGTTGGCCCCTAAAATCTCTCAGATACAAAGCCAGTCAGCCGAATCCAACTTATACCACAATCAAACCCTCAAGGTCATCAAATAGGATAAAAAGAAAATCCATCCAAAGGTCAGCAACCTCAAAGACTGAAGGTAGATAAGCCCACAAAGATGAAAAAGAATCAGTACAAGAACCTTGATGACACAATGAACCAGAGCACTTTCTTTCCTCCAAGCAACCACATCACCTCTCCAGCAAAGGGTCAGAACTGGGTGGAGAATGCTTGAAATGACAGAAATAGAATTCAGAATATGTATAGGAAGGAAGATCATTGTGCTACAGGAGTACATTGAAACCCAAACCAAGGAAGCTAAAAATCATGAGAAAACAATGCAGGAGCTCACAGACAAAATAACCAGTGTAGAAAAGAACATAACTGACCTGATAGAGCTGAAAAACACGGTGCAAGAATTTTGTAATGCAATCAATAGTAAGTATTAATAGCAGAATAGGCCAAGTGGAGGAAAGAATCTCAGAACTTGAAGCCCAGCTTTCTGAAACAAGACAGACAAGAATAGAGCGAAAAGAATGATTAAAACCTCTGATAAGTATGAGATTATGTAAAGAGATAAAATCTATGACTCATTGGTGTCCCCAGAAGAGATGAGGATAATGGAACAAACTTGGAAAACATATTACAGGATATCATTCATGAGAACTTCCCCAATCTAGCTAGAGAGGGCAACATTCAAATTCAGGAAATGCAGAGAGCCCCAGTAAGATACTTCACAGGAAGATCATTCCCAAGACACATAATCATCAGATTCTTTAAGGTCAAAATGAAAGAGAAAATGTTAAAGGTAGCTAGAGAGAAAGGTCATGTCACCTATAAAGGGAAGCCCATTAGACTATCAGTGGACCTCTCATCAGAAACCCTAACAAGCCAGAAGATTTCGGAGGCCAGTATTCAACCTTCTTAAAGAAAAGAAGTTCCAACCCAGAATTTCCTATCTGACCAAATTAAGCTTCCTAAATGAAGGAGAAATAAGATCTTTTTCAGACAAGCAGATGCTGAGGGAATTTGTTACCACCACACCTACCTTAACAAGAGCTCCTGAAGGAGGCACTAAATATAGAAAGACCATTACTAGTCACTACAAAAACACACTGAAGTGCACAGACCAGTGACATTATAAAGCAACTACAAAAACAAGTTTGCAAACTAATCAGCTAACATCATGATGACAAGATCAAATCCATACATATCAATACTAACCTTAAATGTACATGGGCTAAATGCCCCAATTAAAAGACACGGAGTGGCAAGCTGGATAAAGAACCAAGACCCACTGGCATGCTGTCTAAAAGAGACCCATCTCACGTGCAATGAGGCTCAAAATGAAGAGATGGAGAAAAATCTACCTAGCAAATGGAAAACAGAAAAAAGCAGGAGTTGCAATCCTAGTTTCGTGCAAAACAGACTTTAGAAAGCCCAGGAACAGATGGATTAACAGCTGAATTCTACCAGATGTACAAACAAGAGCTGGTACCATTCCTGCTGAAACTATTCCAAAAAGTTGAAGAGGAGGGGCTTCTACCTAACTCATTCTATGAAGCCAGTATCATCCTGATACCAAAACCTAGCAGAGACACAATAGAAAAAGAAAACTTCAGGCCAATATCCTTGAACATCAATGCAAAAATCACCAACAAATTACTGGTAAATACAGCATCATTTCAAAAAGCTTATCCACCATTATCAAGTAGGCTTTATCCTTGAGATGCAAGTCTGGTTCAACATATGCATATCAATAAATGTAACTCATCACATAAACAGAACTGAAGACAAAAACCACACGATGATCTCAATAGGTGCAGAAAAGGCTTTGGATAAAATTCAACACCACTTCATGTTAAAAACTCTCCATACACTAGGTATTGAAGGAACAAACCTACTAATAATAAGATCCATCTGTGACAAACCACAGCTGACATCATACTGAATGGGCACAAGCTGGAAGCATTTCCCTTGAAAACCTGCATAAGACAAGGATGCCTTCTTTCACCACTCCTTTTCAACATTGTATTGGAGTCCCAGCTGAGGCAACCAAGCAAGAGAAAGAAATTAAGGGGATACAAAAAGGAAACAGTCAAGCCAGTGGCCAAATCAGGAATTCAATCTCATTCACAACTCTCTCTCAAACACACACACACACACACACACACACACACAGAGTACCTGGAAATACAGGTAACTAGGGAGGTAAAAGATCTTTACAAGAAGAACTACAAAACACTGCTCAAAGAAATCAGAGATGACACAAGCAAATGGAAAAACATTCCATGCTCATGAATAGAAATAATCAATATTATTAAAATGGCCATACTTCCCAAAGCAATTTATAGATTCAATCCTATTCTTATTAAGCTACCATTGACATTTTTCACAGAACTAGAATAAACCAGTCTAGTTTAAAATTCATATGAAGCAAAAAAAGAGCCTGAATAGTTAAGGCAATTGTAAGCAAAAAGAACAAAACTGGAGGCATCATGCTACTTGACTTCAAACTATACTACAGGGTTACAGTAACCAAAACAACATGATACGGATAAAAAACATACATATACAATACAGCATGTTGCTAACACATCAACACAGACAATGGGTCCATGTCATGCAGCTGCAGTTGCTGCAGCTATTACTGCTCTCCACACCATTCCACAGTATAAATATGCTGCAGGAGTTTGCAATCCTCAGCAACATCTTAATGCACAGCCACAAGTTACAATGCAACAGCCTGCTGTTCATGTACAAGGTCAGGACCCTTTGACTACTTCCTTGCTGGCATCTGCCCCTCCTCAAGAGCAAAAGCAACCGGGCGCGGTGGCTCACGCCTGTAATCCCAGCACTTTGGGAGGCCGAGGCGGGTGGATCACGAGGTCAAGAGATCGAGACCATCCTGGTCAACATGGTGAAACCCCGTCTCTACTAAAACTACAAAAAATTAGCTGGGCATGGTGGCACGTGCCTGTAATCCCAGCTACTTGGGAGGCTGAGGCAGGAGAATTGCCTGAACCCAGGAGGCGGAGGTTGCGGTGAGCCGAGATCGCGCCATTGCACTCCAGCCTGGGTAACAAGAGCGAAACTCCGTCTCAAAAAAAACCAAAAAACAAAAAACAAACAACAACAAAAAAAAAAACAAGAGCAAAAGCAAATATTGGGAGAATGGCTGTTTCCTCTTATTCAAGCCATGCACCCTGCTCTTGCTGGTAAAATCCCTGGCACGTTGTTGGAGACTGATGATTCAGAGCTTCTTCATATGCTTGAGTCTCCAGAGTCACTCTGTTCTAAGGCTGATGAAGCTATAGCTGTACTACAGGCCCACCAAGCTAAAGAGGCTGTCCAGAAAGCCGTGAACAGTGCCACTGGTGTTCCAGCTGTTTAAAATTGATAAGGGATCACGAAAAAACTTGTGCTTCACTGAAGAAAATATCTAAACATTGAAGAACTTAAATATTATGGGGAAAAATGTAAAACATAAAGTTAGTAAAAAAGGAAAGAAAACTTTGAACCTTATGTACCGAGCAAATACCAGGTCTAGCAAACATAATGCTAGTCCTAGATTACTTATTGATTTAAAATCAAAAAGCACCCACAAAAATAGTAAATATAAAAACAAATTATGTTTTGTAGGCCCTGGGAAAAAGAATTTTCAACAAAGCACAAAAATTTAAAGCATTCCTTTCTTTAATTTTATAATTCTTTACTGTGGAATAGCTGAAAATGTCAGTTCTGTTTTAAGTAACAGAATTGAAAACTGAGCAAGGAAACATAATTTGGATTATAAAATTCTTGCTTTAATAAAAATTCTTAAACAGTGAAAAAAAAAACAACAACAGACGTATAGACTAATGGAACAGAATAGGGAACCCAGAAATAAGGCCACACACCTCCAACTACCTGATCCTCAACAAATCTGACAAAAACAAGCACTGGGGAAAAGATTCTCCATTCAACAAATGATGCTAGGATAATTGGGTAGCCATATGCACAAGATTGAAACTGGACCCCTTCCTTACACTATATACAAAAATTAGCTCAATATGGATTAAAGACAAATGTAAAACCCAAAACTATAAGTACCCTGGAAGGCAACGTAGGCAATACCATTCTGGACATAGGAATGGGCAAAGATCTCATGACAAAGATACCAAAAGCAATTGCAACAAAGCAAAAATTGACAAACAGGATCTGATTAAACTACAGAGCTTCTGCACAGCAAAGGAAGCTATCAACAGAGTGAACAGAAAACCTACAGAATGAGTTGTAAACTGAACATCTGACAAATGTCTAGTAGCCAGCATGTATAAGAAACTTAAACAAATCCATAAAATAGAAACAGCCCATTAAAAAGTGGGCAAAGGACATGGACAAACACTTCTCAAAAGAAGACATACATGCAACCAACAATCACATAAAAAGGAAACTCAGTATCACTGGTCATTAGATAAATGCAAATCAAAACCATAATGAGATACTATCTCATACAAGTCAGAATGGCTACTTAAAAAGTGAAAAAAATAACAGATGTTGGTGAGGTTGTGAAGAAAAAGGAACACTTACATGCTGTTGGTAGGAAGGCAAATTAGTTCAACCAATGTGAAGGACAATGTGGCAATTCCTCAAAGACCTAAAAACAGAAATACCATTCTACCTATCAATCCCGTTACTGGATATATACCCAAAGGAATATAAATTAGTCTTTTATAAAGACACATGCACTTGTATATTCAATGACACACTGTTCACAAGAGCAAAGACATGAAATCAACCTAAATGTTCATCAATGGTAGGCTGGATAAAGAAAATATGGCACATATACACCATTAAATACCATGCAGCCATACAAAAGAATGAGATCATGCCCTCTGCAGGAATGTGGATGGAGGTGGAGGCCTTTATCTTTAGTAAACTAATGCAGCAACAGAAAACCAAATACTGCATGTTCTCACTTATAAGTTGGAGTGAAATGATGAGAACACATAGACACATAAGTGGAAATAACATACACTGGTTCTTGTTGGAGGGTGGATGGTGGGAGGAGAGAAAGTATCAAGAAAAATAACTAATGGGTACCAGGTTTAATCCATGGCTGATGAAATAATCTGTACAATAAACCCCCATGACACAAGTTTACCTGTGTAACAAACCTGTACGTGTACCCCTGAACTTAAATTAAAAGTTAAATTTAAAAAAATGAATGTTGAATTGTATCAAATTGTTTTCTTCTTTGGGTTTTTATTATCTCAAAATCTCCTCATGTTTCTTAGACCCTCAATCTCTTCATCTTCACTGAGTCTTTTATGTCTAAACTTATTCAAACCTGATTTATCCTTAAACGTTTTGTTTGATACTCCTGTCTTTCTCCTTTTCCTCCCCAAATTAAGAAAAGTGACCAACGTTTCTTTCCTCTCCATATTCACATTCTCGTGGCTATTTTTGTTTGTTTGTTACACATACAGTTTATTCCCCATGTTTTCTTTTGTACCCTAGAGTAGGGTATAACATCCTTATATTTAAAATATGATTTTTTCTATGCTGTTGAGGACTTTTTGTTCCATTTTCAGGGCATCCTGAGACACAGGTTTAGCTTCTGTTTAGGTGCCTTGATTATTCTCCTGGCATTTGGGCATGAAGTCATGAAGGGGCCACTCTGTCTGACCTAAATTTATTTATTTACGTAAATTAAATGTTTAATTTTGATATAATTGAAGATTCACATATAGTTGTAAAAAACACTGCAGAGATTCCATGTACCTTTTACTCAGTTTCTCTTAATGGTAACAACTTGCAAAACCATGGTGCAATATCACAACTGAGATGGACTGGCACAGTCAAAATACAGAACAGTTTCATCACCGTAAGGATCCCTCATGTTGTCTGTTGTCTTCTGATAGCCGTACCTCCCTCCTCCAAAACGGAATAAATTGTTAATATGCACAACAACTTGGGTAAATCACAAGAGAATTACACTGCATGGAAAAAGCCAATTTCATATATTAAATTCTGTATGACTCCATTTATGTCACATTATTGAGATGACAAAATTGCAGAAATCGAGACTGGATTAGTGACTATCTGGCCTAAATTTGAAAGTATTATGTCCACTCCAGTTTTTCAACACTATATTTTATTTCAAAAGTATGAGGAAAATAGGTAGTATTATTTAAGAAGGGAAATTCTAGAAAATAATTGTACCATCATTTAATGAACACCATGTTTTGAAGGCAACTTTTTATAGCAACTGGGTATAATTTAATTTTATATTCTTTTCCAAATGTAGAAATTATGGAATTACAGAATAGTTATTGAATAAAAATATGAATCATTCATATAGTGAACTTCTGCCTTAGCCAAAATAATAGAGAATATGTACTGATTCTTGCCTCCAAAAGTGAAGTATCTTTAGAAAAATGTCACCATGGTTATGTGTGATTCTTCCCTGCTGTCTCTACACAGCTCATCATTGCTTCCATATAGCCAATGGTAATATGACATTTACTTCTCTCTCTCCTTCATGAACAAGTTTCAAGCCCTTTTGGGGCAGCTTCCATTGTTACTTGAATACCCAGAATTTTTGGTAGCTTTGAAAGTTTCTAGATAATTTTTCTGAAAAAGATAATGTGATGCTGGGCTTTGCTATGTTGAGCATGTTAGGAGCCTAACCAACTGCCAGGCTCACAAATTGTATTCCTGAACGTTTATCATTGTTGCAGGAGTCAGTCTGGGAATCCCACTTAGAGTTAATCCTGCACCCTATTCAGGCCTCTGGAAAGAAATGCTCCTAATTTTACTCTGGAGATTAGAAGTCCTTGTGGGAAGTCAAATTCTATTTTTTTTATTAAGATAGGATCTTGCTCTATTGTCCAGGCTGGAGTGTAGTGGTGTGATCAGAGCTCACTGCAATCTCAACCTTCTCGGCTCAAGTGATCCTCCTTTCTCAGCCTCCTAGGTAGCTAGGACTACAGATCCAAGCCACCATGCCAAGCATATTTCAAATTTTTCTGTAGAGATGGGGTTTCACTATGTTGCCTAGACTAGTCTCAAACTCCTGGGCCCAAGAGATCCTCAGACTCCCAAAGTGCTGGGATTATAGGCGTGAGGCACTGCGCCTGGCCATAGGAAATAAAAATCCTGTGCATAAGTCAAAGTGTGCTCTATTTGTAAAAACTACACATTTTCTTATTTATTAAAGCAACTCTTCCTAGGAGAGTATCTGAAGTAAGTTTCTTTGGGTTTCCAGTCAGATCTCTTATCTATACACATGTAAAAGAAAACTCAGTTTAAATATCATCTTATGACCCTAGTGCCACAGATGGATGGTTTGGTTTTGTTTTTTCTTCAATTGAAGTGGAGTATTTGGCACAGATTTGACTTGAAACCATGGTTTTTAGACCAGAATTGATTCCAGGATAATGGAGGCTTTAGTTTTCTTACCATTACAGAAAAAGAAAAGAATATATACTTAGGACTTCCCCCCCCAAATGCCATCCAAGCCACCTCTCTTCTAGGGAGTGGGAGCACAAGGGCTGAAAGACTCTGCACTGCTGACCCTAAGCTGAACAGTGAGTGTGGCTGCATGGTGGTAACATATGTCTCTTTATGCTCTTCCTGATATGAAGGCCTGAAAACTAAGTATTTTGGAAATAGCCTCCTTGCTTAATTTGATTCTGGTGTGGGGGTGACTGATGCAATGAAGACAGAGATCATGATGTCTCTAGGTCTCTTGCCAGCTCTCATTTCTGATTCAAAATGTGGTTCCTGAGCAAACTGGGCAGTTCCGGAGGCTCTCTGAGATACTGTTTCCCCACATTTTCTGTGAGTACTGGGTTTCCTGTTGCACACTCTGGTGTAGCCCAGCCTGAGGAGCTGGTTGTGTCAGGGCATTTCAAACCTGGGAGTGCACTCACATGAGAAAGGCTCAGAAAGGCACAGAAAGACACAGGAAGAGACAGGTGTTCCTACGTTACTCATCAGCCCTGGGTTAAGGCTAGTCATTCTCTTGTTAAGGCAATGGAAATTCTCATTTCAGAGTCATGGAATCTGTTTGGTCCAAAATGATGTTCTTCTGTCCTACCTACAGAGATGACTCCCCAGAAGTGAATGGCTGTGGGAAATTTCTCAGTAGAGACAACTTTATTTTTGTTTGCTTCACAAATGTGTGATTCCAGCCTATACACTTCTCCTCATTCTTAATACTTGGCCACTTAAACTGAGCTAAGTTCTCTTCTCAGCACCCTGGTGAACTTGTCTTCGGCTTTTTTTTTTTTAGTTGTCTTACTCCTTTGTCATTTTAATTAAAATAATAATGAACTCTCTATGTGAGAGGTACATCACCACTACTGTAATTTGAAGTGCTAGATTCTGTCGTCATCTTTAGCTGTTTTGCTATCAGTGATCACGCTAACACTTTTAGCCTGGGGTCATGCTGGGATCTGTGTGCCTCAAGTCTGTTCTCTGCCAATGCTTGGCTTGCACTGGAGTAGGTATTGATGTTGTCATGGCCCACCCAGAGGCAATGGTCAGTCTGTCTTTCTGTGACCACAGCTTCATCAACTATTGTGCATGGAATGCCTCTTTTCATCGAGCTCTCCTTACAGCACCGGCTTCACAGGCTGTTAATTTTATAGTCATAGCGTTACGACTGATTATCTTCATCTCTGACATATTATCCTTTCCACCACTCTCCATTTTCTCTTTTCTGAGGCAAATTCAAAAATCTTTTCTTTTTTTTTTTTTTTGATTACGTACATGCATGTATCTTAGTTCACTTCCTGGGACCAGGGGCTACATCAATGGCCTCTTGAAGGCTTAAAAAATGCAGATTCTGGGTCCTGTTCACAATTTCTGCTTTGGTAGGTTTAAAGTAGCAATCAAGATATTTTATTCCCAAGAAGTTCCCAGGTGATACTTCCACTGTTGCTCTTGGAACCAGCTTCTAAAAACCACTGGGTTACCCCATTATCTTCTACAGCCAGTGGCAGCCATGCTGAACTCAACAGCTAGTTCCCTGAGATGAGAACTCTGAGATTTCTCATGTGATTTGAAGATATATTGATACAAAAGGTGCATTTTGCTTTTGAATTCTTTCATGATAAGTTCTGCATTCTAAACACTTTCCTTCTAAAAAGTGATGGTTTAAATTTTTTCCTCAAATAGTTTTTTCATCTTCTTTCCTCTTGGTGCAACTTTGGTTTTATTCCTCTCAGCTATGGATTGAGTTTATCAGAAGACCCTAAGATGAAGATTCATATTAGTGATTTCTTTGGAGGCATTTCAGGCAAATCTAGTGGAGGGATACACAAATGAGTCTGAGGCAGACTGAGAAAGTGTGCAATGGTAAGAAAATTCTGATAATGGGCAGATTTGGCTCAAACCTGCATGAAGTCTTTGAAGACATGTGCCTCAGTATTATTCTAGACAGGGCCCAGGCTTTGGGAATATTTTTGCCCTGACACATCTCAGTCATGGGTTCAGGGATGTTCCATGGGACATATGGTGTGTGGCACACTTCTTTGCACCTATGTGCCACACAGTGTGTCCCCTGGAACATCCCTGAACCCATGACTTACATGTGTCAGGGCAAAAACATTTCCAGGCTCTCCTGAGCAGGAGACGTGGGCTCTGGAGTAGAACTCTCTGGCAAACAAAAGTAGGTGCTGGCTGTTGGGAGTTTGTGAAAGCTTACTTGAAATTGGTGTGCATCAAAATGAGAACGGGATCTGAGAACACGGGGGTGGAGCACTGACAAGTATCTGGTACACCTACGAACTGGCAGAGGTGTTTCTTTGTTACTGATGTGACATTAAGAAGAGAACAATTGCATCTGAATTGGCCATTTATTTATTTCCTGAGCTTTCCTCATGCTGGATATATTTTCTGCTCTTGATGCGTGAGCATAAACAAAACTCCTAATAGAGCATATATATCTTTATCCTGATGCTCTACCTATTGAGTAAAATTTTGATTTTTCTAATTGTGAGTAAACTAATCCCTCTTAGAAGAGAAGTCTGTTTTGCTGTTAGTGGTATCCTGACTTCCTATGCCTTTGCTCTTCCCAAACATTTAGAGCTGGAACCACTGACTTTGTACCATTTATCCTGACCCTATTTCATTTGTAACAAAAACCTGACAGTTTCCCAGAGACTTTACCCTCTTGGAGGGCTTGGATAACTTCTTGCTGCTCCCAGCACTTCTGTCCAATAAACCTAAGATATTTGGGTGGCCTGCATTTTATAATCTTACTCTTCCTATCCATTTGGTCCTCATTGTAGAGCTGTGTTTATGAGTATGCTGGTTATCCTCTGTTTGCCTCTTAAATGCATTCTCTGCACTTATCCATCCTGCTCCGTCTCCTGGGAGTCTGATGGATATGGACTGCATTAGCAGACTCTATTGCCGTTTGTCTTAGAAAGAAATGCAGGGAAAGAAGAGAGTGTGGCAGTGTATTCATTCCTCTGTCCTCCCCTTATGGGAGTGCTGTGAACTGCGTCCATCCACCAGGAGTCACACTTATGCCAAGTGCCTCTCCCACACAGCTCTTTTTATCATTTCAGCCTGCACTTTGAAATGATGCCGCCTTTACTAGTCCTGGGATGCTGAACACTCTCTCGTGATTTTCCTACATCCTACACATCCTTTGAAATTAGTTTCTGTTCTCTGCCTAACCAAATCTTGTAACATCTTGTGCACCAGAGGGCCTGGCTGGTGGCCAGTGGGATTAGTTTTCTAGAATCTCTTCTGGCCATCTCTCTGTCCTTCTTTACTCACACAAATAATGGCAGAATGGAGTACCCTGTTACTGCTCTGAATTCAAGAATGTTATTGCAAGTGGGAAGTGCTGGTGGATTGTTGCAGAACAACATCTACCCTTTTTCTTCTTGAAGTTACATATGGTGTGGGAAAGCAGGCTTCTAAAACAGCTTACATTCTGTTTATTTATCCACAGATTGTATAGAATAATCTCGGTCCCCAAAAGTAGGTCAGGTCATCAACTGGTACAGGAAAACGTCTGGGCTGAAGGGGAAATAGCCTTTGAGAGGTTGCTTTCTTTACATTTTCTAGTTACTTTTTTGAGATTATTTGAAAAAATAAATATATCAGCAGCGAAATAGTTCTTAGCTGTATCTATGGGGCATTGGAAGCAATAATTTAACATGCAACTATGTACTTATATGAGATAAGCAATTACATGTTTTTCACAAGAGGAAACCTGGTTTGGGCAAATGATATCCCTTCTTTCTAAATGGGCCAATTCTCGCTGGCCAAAAGTGGATAATTCCTTTTAAATGGGCACCTATTTTTCATGACCTAGCAGAGCAAAGACTGAGAGGAATCCTTTTACTTTATCCACATTACCACTCTTCCTTGCTGAAGCTGGCTGACTTAACTGGAGATGAACGGCCTGGGCTCCATACGGTTCTCTTTTTAGGACTTGCCTGTCCTCTGGACCAGCATTTGTACCCTCTTTTATGTACCCCATCCGTTTTGGTAGGGGGGTGCTGATATTGTTTGTATCTCCTTATGCCTGGGTTCATTAGACTTATGTGGGAAAAGCAATTAGGGAATTAGAAAATCCCAGTGTGGTTGAAGATTTAAGCTGTATCCTCCCGTTAACTTTATTGATATTAAAGCTGAAATTTTGAGCTGGGCGCGGTGGCTGATGCCTGTAATTCCAGCACTGTGGGAGGCCGAGGCGGACAGATTGCCTGAGGTCGGAAGTTTGAGACCAGCCTGGCCAACATGGTGAAACACTGTCTCTACTAAAAGTATAAAAATTAACTGGGCATGGTGGCAAGCACCTGTAATCCCAGCTACTTAGGAGGCTGAGGGAGGAGAATTTCTTCCACCCAGGAGGCCGAGGTTGCAGTGAGCCAAGATCGCGCTATTGCACTCCAGCCTGGGCAACAGAGTGAGACTGAGTCTCAAAAAAAGAAAGAAATCTGAAATTTTGATCTCCTTCTGTGATTATCCTGTGTCTTATTTCTCGATTTGTCTTCTAGTGAGAGTGCAAAGAATAGGATGAATGGTCATCATCTTTAACAACCTCATCTACCACCTTCTTACCCGTCCTTCCACTCAGCAATGTAGCCCATAGTATCACCCACCTTTGCCCAAATATGCAGGGCTTTATTGGGCTTCCATTTCCATTATTTGTTTTTTTTGTTTGTTTGTTTTTTGAGTTCCTATGCCTGCAATGCCCTCATTCACCCTCTGATGTTAACCCACTTATTATTCATGACTCATAATAATATGTTCCTACTATGTTATAAATCTGATAATATATCTCCTTAGAAACAATGTAATAGCAATATATAATGAGACAAGGTTTCTGAGTAGATTTAAAGTACAATAAAGATATGACCAATAATATGTTATCAAAGGAAAAATACACTACATATTAAAATATCTAATTATTTTCTATCAAAGTCTCTAATTTTATAAAATGGGCCATAAGCTACTTTCTGAATTGATTATCCAAAGAAACTCAATAGGCAATAAAGCAAAGTTACATGGTCCATGAAAAATGGGCCTCTACCGTGATTTTGACTACTGAAAACCTAAATGTAAGTTAAACAAACGTTTAACTAACAATTATGTAATTAACTTTAACAAACATTAAAATGAATTTAGAGATGCATTGATGACCTTTGTTATTTAATAAACCTTCCCAGAAACTTATGAAGTGACACACATATTCGGTGTCTATCTATGTAGTATGTAAACCATGCGTAATGTTTTCTATTACATTCAGAATTGCATCATTGACATTACTTTAACAGATAGGCCGGTGCGGTAACTCACACCTGTAATTCCAGCACTTTGGGAGGCCAAGGCGGGTATATCACCTAAGGTCGGGAGTTTGAGACCAGTCTGGCCAACATGGTGAAACCTCGTCTCTACTAAAAATAAAAAATTAGCCAGGTGTGGTGGTGTGTGCCTGTAGTCCCAGCTACTTGGGAGGCTGGGGCAGGAGAATTGCCTGAACTTGAAAGGCGGAGGTTGCAGTGAGCTGAGATCACACCACTGCACTCCAGCCTGGGCAACAGAGTAAGACTTCGTCTCAGAAAAAAAAAAAAAAAAAGAATTATTGTCATAAAATGAAATGGAGAAACAAACTGTATATTAGTACTATGGTATAATACACTGCTGCATATAACAACACGGACACATCTATCTCACAGACATAATGAACAAAATAAACCAGGAAACAAAATATGTCAAATTCAAGAATAGGCAAAGTTAGTCTATAAAGGTAGAATGCAGAATATGGGAACTTCTTGGGAGAGTGGTGTTACTGTTGACTAAAAAGAGGCACAAAGAAAACTTCCTGGTGTTGGAAATGTTCTGTACCTTCATCTGAGTAGTGACTGCAGATTGTGTTGCTCCCTGAAGACTTTTGCACTTTAGGTATGCTATCAATAGCATAGGGTGAAGACATGAAGGTATATTATAAACGAATAAAAAAAATTCTGGGGCCTGGCATGGTGGCACATACCTGTAATCCAGCACTTTGGGAGGCAAAGGTGGGCAGATCACAAGGTCAAGAGTTCGAGACAAGCCTGACCAATATGGTGAAAGCCTGTCCTTACTAAAAAAACAAAAATTAGCCAGGTGTGATGGCACGTGCCTGTAGTTCCAGCTACTCGGGACGCTGAGGCAGAAGAATCACTTGAACCCGGGAGGTGGAGGTTGCAGCGAGCTGAGATCATGCCACTGCACACTCCATCCTGGGCAACAGAGTGAAGCTCTGTCAAAAAAAAAAAAAGAAAGAAAGGAAGAAAGGAAGAAAGAAAGAAACAAGAAAGGAAGGAAGGAAGGAAGGAAGGAAAGAAAGAGAAAGAAAGAAAAGAAAAAGAAATTCTGTGTGTGATCGAGCAAAACTTTACCAGATGACAACCGTACATGAAAAATTAAATGTAGACATAATTTTAAAAAAGGAAAAAGCTCTGAAGGTTCTGTAGAATGAACAGAAGCAGACTGATCCTGGTAGGGAATGCAGAATCACTTGGAGGAGGGGAGATGGGAAGCAATGCTAAGGAGCACTCATCTTGGTAGCTTTTTCCTTGGCATCAGGTACAGCCTACATGGTGCCCATGTGGAAAAAAATCACAGCCGCTCTAGCTCAGAAAACCAGAAAAGCAAAGTCAAGAAATCCTAAATATTGAAGAGAGTTGGGGAAGTTGTGGAAACAAATGAAACAGAGAGGAGATCCCCAAACTAGATTCACTCACGTCTTTAACCTAAATCATGAATGTGCAATACAGACCCAGCAGCTCAGGTAAAGACAAAATATCTGGACTGGCGTCAGACATGCTCAAGAAAGAAAAATTTGCAGTTTAAGCCCAGCCAAGTAAATTCCTTAAAACAAACTCATTGGAGAAAACAACAAAACAAAACAAAACAGAACCCAGACTCTCCACTTAACATTTACGGTGTCCAGGATACAATGGCAAGTTACCTGACATACAAAGAACTAAGAACATGAAAAAATTTTCTCAAGAAAAAATCAGTTAATTGGACCACAAAGGAACCATATGTTGAAATTAACAGATGATATTTTAAAAAGCAGTTATTACATATCCCTTCAATAAAGTAAAACAAAACTTTTTGGTTACCAAACAAAAGTCTCAGGTGAGGAGTGATGAATCTCAACATATAAATACAAACACTAAAAAAAGGAAGATCTAGAATGGAAAAATACAATTTAGGAAATAACAGAATTGATGTACTTAATAGCCATGACAGAATAAAAAGTAAGCAAGCCTGAAGATTGACCAATAGAAATCATATAAGGTGAAACACAGAGAAAAATGCTGAGGATCATGAACAGAACTTTAGAAATGTGTTAGATTATATCAAATGGTCAAATATGTTTAATCATAATACCAAAAGAAGAGAAAAGAAAGAACAATGCAAAAAAATCTGAAGAAACAATCCATCTAAATTTACTAAATTTCATAAAAGCTAGACATTTTTCTATTTTTTATGAAATTTAGGCAATTTGGAGGGGTTATTATTAAAAATATAATAAAATAAGCATTTATTTTGGAGACCAACAAAGAAAAGGCAAAAGAAAACTGTGAGAAAGGTCAGCCTAACTTATTGTCGCTTCCAGAATTTTTCAAAAAAATTTTGAAAAATTTTGGGGTTTTCAAATTTTGGATGCAATTCAAAAGTGGGCATAGGCAACAGCTCACTTAAGAAGAGTTTGGGAAAGTGGCAGAGACATCAGCAACAGTGGGTAGCATGTAGCTACAAACCTGACCATCCCAACCAGGGGCCACTCCAGGCTCAGCCTTATGAGGTGGGGCCTGTGTGGTGAGGCAGCTGGGCACCTGAGACCATGTGCTCTGCAATTGCATGTTTAAGGGACATGATATTGCTGAGTGTGGAGCGTGCAGAGTCATTGGGATGAAATCGCAGGATAGGCAGAGTGACGATGCAACAGCTTCAGAAAGCTGGTTCTGAGCAGTGCCTATAGTTTCCATCTTTAGGAGGATCAGTACTAAGAGAAGGAGATGATTCTCTAAATAACTCATGAGGCTATGTGCCAGTATCTTGGTAATTATAGGGAGGCTTGCCCTGGTCTCTAGTTATTATTTTATGGTATTTTTGATTGGATCACATTTGTTATCACTTGCAATATTCCAAGTACTCTGAAAAGCAGATACCAAAACAAGATTAGATATTTAACAGCTGTCAGGCAAAATAAAGAGGGGGCTAAAAGAAGCTGAAAGAGCTAGCAAACTGGTCAGGCTGATGGAAAAATGGATAGAATTTTTAAACCAAATTTTTGGGAGAAATCTCATGTCTAGCAGAAATAGGCCTGCTTTAATAATCTCCGTTTCTTTTAGTCATTGGCTGGGTGTAGCCTTTGGGAAGCATGACCTCAGTGCAAATGTGGTAATTGATTTTAGAGTGCAGCAGCAGGGGTGACTAGTCATTCATACTTCCTGAAGGGGTATATCTGAGAAGCGCACTTCCATGATCACTTTAAAGAACCTAATTATAATGTACTGATGTTTATTTCATTAAAAAATTCCTTAGTATATAATTTACTATTTATAGAAAAGATTAGAACCACATATTATAGAGTTTGCAGCATGGTGAAATAAAATACATAGCAATGATAGCATAAAGTACAGAAGGAGCAATAGAAGTATACTCTTCTGAGGTTCTTTATACCATCATGCATAAGGTATTAAAATATTAGTTGAAAAATTCTGGAAGTGACAATAAGTTAGGCTGAACTTTCTCACAGTTTTCTTTTGTCTCTTCTTTGCTGGTCTCCAGAATAAATGCTTCAGATGGAGTTTTCAACTGTTGGATGCGATTCAAAAGTGGGCAATGGCAGCAGCTCACTCAAGAACAGTTTTTGAAAATGCCAGAGACATCAGCAACAGTGGGAAGCTTGTAACTACAAACCAGACCATCCCATCCAGGGCAACTCCATGCTCAGCCTCCTGAGGTGATATTTTGATCAACTCCATGCTCAGCCTCCTGAGGTGATATTTTGATCAACTCCATGCTCAGCCTCCTGAGGTGATATTTTGATAAAGTTGCGTATTGCCAATGCTACTAGAAACCACTAATAAATGAGATATAATTAACAAGACAACAGAAGAGATAAAAAATAATATGAAAAGGTACTCAAATAAACCAAAAGAAGGCAAGAAAAGAGAAGAAAAAAGTAACAAACACCAGACCAGATGGGATGGGTAGAAAACAAACAGCAAGCGTGTAGGCTTAACTCAATAATTACATTGAATATAAATAGTCTAAACATGCCATTTACAAGACAGAAAAAGCTACACTGGATTAAAAAAAACCCAAACTCAGCTATATGCAATTTAAATAAACCACACTATATATATATAAAGACATATATTTTCTTTTCAAACAGGTTGGGAAAAGATACACTGTATAATAAAATTGTACAAAATCTGGAATATCTTTATTAATTTCTGACACAGTAGACTTCAGAATTTGGAATATTAACAAAAATCATCACAGACATTTCGTAATAATTCAAGTATCAAGTAACCAAACATACACAACAATTTTAAATGTGTACCCAACTAATAACAGAACTTCAAACACATAAAGCAAATATTGACATAACTGAAAAAAGACATGGAAAAATTCATCATTCAAGTTGAAGATTTTAACATTCCTCTTTTAGTGCAAGGAGACAGAAAAGGATTATGGACATAGAAGACCTAAATAACACTATCAACTTACAGGAACAAAACGACATTTATAGAACATCTCACTCAACAACAATAGAATACAGATTTTTTTCAAGTACCAATGGAAAATTCACCAAGACAGACCATATGCTGGGAGATTAAACAAGTTTCAATAAATTTAGAAGTACTGAAAACACACAGAATATGTTCTCTGACTACTGTAGAATTAAATTAGAAACTAAGAACAGATCTCTGTGAAATCTCTAAATATTTGGAAATTGAACTACACATTTCTAAATAACCCAATTATTGAAAAAGAAACCATGGTGTAAATTAGAAAATATTTTCTAACTGCATAAAAATGAAAAAAAAAAGCCCTTTTATGATTCAGTTAAAGCAGTTTTGGAGATAGATAGATTTATAATTTAAAATTTTCATAGTAGAGAAGAAAAGTTTAAAATCAATAACCAATGACCCTCATAGTAAAAACCTAGAAATAGAATAGCAAATTGAACTCAAAGTAAGTGAAAGGAAAGAAATGATAAAGGTGAAGTATAAATTAATGAAATAGAAGATTAACAATAGTGAAAAATCGATGAAAACAGAATGTAACTCTTGTAAAAAGTCAATAAAATTTTAATTTTTTAATTAATAAAATTTTAGTTAGGCCAATCAAGAAAAAGATCTAAAGCTAAAATTAATAATATCAAGAATAAAAGAGTCAATCACTACAGATCCTACAGATATATACATATATATATATATAATATATAGAAAGAGAGCGAGAGAATATACATAATATTCCATATATATAGTATATATACTATACATCAGATTTTATTTGTGCTTTTTCCTTTCTGTCCTTCTCTAAACCATAAAGAGATTAAATCATGTTTCTTCATGATGTCATCACTTGATTCTGTTTTTGCTTTACTATTTCTACTCCTTGTGAAACCACCTTAACTAATCTTCCTGTCTTAAGTTTCTCTTTGTTTTAGCTGATCCTGTATGCCACTGCAGTTTAAAATACTCTTTTCATCCATGGGCATATATTTGAATATAATCATAGCAACATAATACTTTTTAATACCTTCTGTGTTGCATGTTCCACATGCTAGACACTGCACCATTTATATATACTATATATGTATACTATATATATTCATATATATAGTACATATATGGAATATTATAAAAACTTTATGCCAATAAAGTTGAGAATTTAGAAGAACTAGAAAATTAATTGAAAGATGCAAATTATTAAGATTTACAAAAGAGGAAATAGAAACTCCGAACAGTTCTTAACTAATTAAAAAATAAAATTTGTTCTTAAAGTGCTTTACAAAGGAAATTTCAGGCCAAGATGGCTTCAATGATGAATTCTTCCCAACATTTAAGGTTAAAATATAGATAAATAGTGATATGGAAAAGGAAAATTGGAGTGCAAGGGAACAAGTTAATTATTTTCAGTTCTTTTTTTTCTCTTGAATGCATAGAAATATTAGTTGTCCTCATTCTTGAAATTCTCTTTTTTTGTCCTCTGTGAATTCCATAAATTCAAGAAACACTAATTGAATATTCAGCAAAGTCAAATTTTATACCTATGCACATCTGCAAGTGTGTTATTACTATATCTGGTTTTTTTAAATTGCATTTTAGGTTTTGCGTTACATGTGAAGAACATGCAAGATTGTTGCATAGGTACACATATAGAAGTGTGATTTGCTGCCTTCCTCCCCATCACCTATATCTAGCATTCCTCCCCATGCTATCTCTCCCCAACTCTCCACCCACTGCTGTCCCTCTCCTATTTCCCCCCGACAGACCCCGGTGTATGATGCTCCCCTCCCTGTGTCCATGTGTTCTCATTGTTCAACATCTGCCTATGAGTGAGAACATGCAGTGTTTGATTTTCTGTTCTTGTGTCAGTTTGCTGAGAATGATGGTTTCCAGGTTCATCCATGTCCCTACAAAGGACACGAACTCATAGTTTTTGATGGCTGCATAATATATGTGCCACGTTTTCCCTGTCCAGTCTATCATCGATGGGCATTTGAGTTGGTTCCAGGTCTTTGCTATTGTAAACTGTGCTGCAATGAACATTCGTGTACATGTGTCCTTATAGTAGAATGATTTATAATCCTTTGGATATATGCCCAGTAATGGGATTGCTGGGTCACATGGAATTTCTATATCTGGTTTTCAGTTAGGAACACTATGTCTCCATGGTGTTAAATAACTTTTCCAAATTCACACAGCTATGGCATTGGAATTTGATTACAGGTCTGTTTATTTCCAAATCTTGCTCTCAGTTGTTCCACTTGGCTTTTTCCATTGGTCAATTTCCTTCTCCTGTTTTCTAATTGTGGGTATTTTTGGAAGGGCTTAGTTCTTAATCATTGACTATTCTATCTTTAAATATTTCTTCTTGGAACAATTCGTCACTCTTTTGGGTTCACTTATGTTTAGCTGATTCCCCAATTTGCATTTTTACTCCTTTTCTCCCAAGGTCTGGTCCTTCATTGCTGTTTTTTAAAACTTGTTATTACTTTCAAAGGGTTCAAACAGCATTTCATCATGTAGAATGAAATCTAGCTTCGTATTGTCCTCATTCCTTATTTGTTCATTTTCTGCCATCCTACTCAGAGTTCTGTGTTCCTAAAATTTTAGTCAGATTTCATTTCTGTTTTTTTTCCTTTCTGTCCTTCTCCAAACCATAGAGATATTAAATCATGTTTCTTTATGATGTCTTCACTTGATTCTGTTTTTGCTTTACTGTTTCTACTGCTTGTGAAACCACCTTAACTTATCTTCCTGTCTTAATCTCTCTCTGTTTTAGCTGATCCTGTATGCCAGTACAGTTTAAAATACTCCTTTCATCCATGGGCATATATTTGAATATAATCATAGCAATCCAATACTTTTTAGTACCTTCTGTGTTGCATGTTTTACATTACTAGACACTGCACCATTTATGATTATTATCCCCATTTTAAGATAAGTAATTTCAAGCTCAGGAGAGGTTAAACATTTTCAAGGTCACACAGCTAGTGAGTGGCAGAGCAAGTAATTGTAGAAGTTGGTTGGATCCTAAAGTTTATGCTCTGAACGCATACAGAGATCATGCAATTTATGATCTAAGTGGAATATATTTCATAGTGAAAAGGATTGTTACTAATAATTTTTCTGGGATAATAGATCTAAAAGTGGATCACCCCAAACAAATCAGGACTAGTAATACCGTATTAACACTACCCTCTACTACCTTTCTAATAAAACTGGAAAGGTTAGGCAGATGCCTTTTTTGGGGACAAAGGTGACATGCTAATCTTTGTACTTGCTGATTTCAGGGTAACAACAGAGCATGACACTGGAACATTTTATTAGAGGCCATATACACAGGACAGAGAATTAACAGAAAAGTAAGAGCAAATTTAGGTACTAACAATTTTGAAAATGTTTTCAAAGTCTTGAGATGAGATGCCCAAACATTTAAGAAAGAAGAGGCACAGATGATTGAGAACTGGTCACTGGGAATTTTGGAACATTGAGTGGGTAAAGAGGGTAAAGAGACGAAATGGGAGATTACTCTATTAGACTGTAAATCTCTTTAGGAAGTCAAAGATTTCTTTTATATCCTTTATATGCCACACACACACACATATTGAAAACCAATATACCATTAAGTATACCTGCAAACCATATGACTTCTGGTAGAGAAGTCTAATTTTGTGCCCATCCTTAGATCCTAACTGAAATCATTTCATATGCAGCCATTTCAGCTGCCATCTTTTCTCTCTGGGCAGGCTTTCTTATGCTTTTTGTTGAAATTGTGGCTCATTCCTACATTTCTTTTGCGTGGAGTGAAGGTTACTGCCTTCACCATCACCCGTGTGCCGTTTGACAGTCTACAAGAAACCACTTGAAGGTTAATGCATGTGCCATATATACAAAGCATATTGTGCATATGCTTACCACATGAGTATGTTATAATCCATGTCTCATATATATTTTAATAATGTTAATGTTAGCAATAAATAGAATAAAGAATCCATTATACAGAGATTCAAGTTTTGGAAAAACAGACAGTTCTGCATCAAAAGTAAATTAAGCAAGAATATTTATTTCTATGCGTCTCTGTGCTTGTATTGGAGCAAATCGACAGTGAAAATGATTTGAAGAAACCTTGGTTCATTTGAAATAAAATGCTGATGCATTTGAAATGAAGTTCCCATGGAAACCATCTCTGAAATGACAAAAACCTCAGAAGAACTTTCCTGGTGTTGCATCGGGAATACAAGAACCCTCTAAATCTTCTAGAGGAAAGTAAACGTTAAATGAACCCCTAAGGTCCTCTTTGCCCTTTGGGTCTCAAGACAAGCCTACCTTGTGGGGCTTATTTCAATTTTTTGATAATGGATTCTTTTTCTCTATTTTTCTTAAGTGTATATAGTGGGATTGAGGACAAGGACTGCGATTCATTAGAATTACTCTGGGATGTAGACAGTTCCAAGTGTATGCTGACCAATGAGACACTATAATTGCTGAGACTGAGCTGAGGGCAAGCAGGTCTTCACTGACATATGTGCACTTCTGGCCTGTGTGCAGTTTACTTGCCTGGAAGAAGACTTCTGACTTTGTGTTATGATTTTATAACTTCTCCAAGAGGACTGCAGCCTTTAACTCTGACTAAAAACATATATAACCCGTCTGCTAACTGAAGCTTGAATTTCCCCAAATAGAGATTTATTTCTTGGCTATGAAATCTGTCATCTTTAATATATAAAAGTCCATATTTTTATAGCAAGGGCTATAAAATGCAAGTTACTACCCAAAGCTTTTTTAGCCTTCATATCACTCTCAGTCATAAGCCAACATTGTGTGACTTGTGATTATCTGAATCCTCAGCAAGGTCTCTTGCCCCTTTATCTTTTTACTATTTTCATAATTTTCTTCCTTAGAGCGAGTAATTTGGCTTAAGATATTGCAGGACAAAAATGTGATGCCTTGGAAGGCTGCTGGATAATCCATGAGTGCCTAATGTTTTAGAAGAGTAACTGATCATATCAAGCAAACACTTCAAATCTCTTCTGAGTCATTGCTCAAATGTCAGATTACTCTATTTAAAATTAAATCTGTACCCCTTCCTTCTCTACCCCCTCCCTTGTTTTTTTTTTGGACAGCACTTTCGTGTTACATGTTCTGTTTGTTTTTTTTTCCTTTCATTTGTATCGTTTTTTTGGTCTTCTCCCACTTGAATGAAAACTTCATGAGGGCAAGAATTTGCTTTTTCTTTCCCAACTAAGAACTTAGAAGAGTTTCTTGGGCATAGCAGATACTCAGTATGCATTTGCAGAAGGAATATTATTTTTGTTTACGTCTTTCTTCAAGTCCCCATTATCTGACCTATTAGCTGTGGGGTCCCTTCCCTGGCCTTCACATCTTGATGCAAGTTGATATTAGTTACTTAATTAGTATTTGTTTTTAATTATCAAGCTTAATTTGCATGAACAGGTAATGCATGAAAACCAGGAAAGATTTCCCTATTTTTTGAGCTTAAAAAAGTTCATATAATCATTGGTAAATATTAGATGTGAGTGGAATAATGACTCTTCTCCTCTGAAGTCCAGTATTCCTTAATTTGAACTTTCCTGGCTCTGACAATTTCTACCCTTGTCTTATTCCACATGTGTTGCTGTGAAAGAATACCCGAGACTAGGTTATTTATGAAGAAAAGAGTTTTATTTGGCTCACTGTTCTGCAGGCTGTTCAAGAAGCATGGTGCCAGCATCTGCTTCTGGCGAGGACCTCAGGGAGCTTCCACTCATGGTGAAAGGCAAGGGGAACTGGCATGTGGAGATCACATAGCAAGACAGAGGAAGCGAGAGGAAAGAGAGGTGCTAGGCTCTCATGGGAACTAATAGAGTGAGGATTAATTCATTACCACTGGGATTGCACTGCCCCCATATCTCAAACACCTCCTCTTAGGCTCCACTTCCATCACTAGGGATCAAATTTCAGCATGAGGTTTGGAAGGTCAAGTATCCAAACTATAGCATCCTTTACGACTGCTTGTTTTTATCTATCAAGAATCTAAAAAAAAAAAAAAAAAAAAAAAAAAAAAATCCCATGAAACCCTCTTAAGTAAAAATCCTGCTTCAGAGAATTCATTATCACTCACAGGGGGGTAGTATAGCCAGTGGCTAAGACCATGAAACTTGGAGTTAGACAAACCAAGGTTTGACTTAAGATTCTGGACTCTGTTAGCTGTGTGTGCTTCCCACTTTTAAAGCAGAGATTCACATGTCTAATTTATAAGGTTGTTGTGAGAAATAAATGAGGTAAAATCATTTGTACATTGGTGTTGGATTCTTGGTGTCTGTATGAAGGTGCAGGGTTGGATACGGTGTTTGGTATACAGTAAGTGCTTAATACAAGGTAGCAAGAATTGGTTTTTCCCATATTGCCCTGTCCTTAATTGTGCTTAAAAAGATGTAATCTGAATGAAAGAACAGGTCATTAAAAGCATGATCAAGAGTGTAAACAAACATTTCCTTTTCCTTAGGGAAGGTGGTCTCTGGCGATGGCTCTGAGGGAGCCTCTGTAACTAGCTCACTGAGGTCTCTATTCAAGAATAAAACTCTCCAGATGCCTCTTATCCATGGTGTCAGGAAAGACTGCTGTCTCATTCCTGGAAGCCGGTCAGAAGACTTTGGGCAAAGTCACAATCAGAGATCGCTTTCTTCAGCTCTGCAAGAGAACCAAGATTCCCAGAGAGAACCAAGATTTTCAAAGTGGAGTAGCAGCAGCAGATGGGTCTGGGCTCCAAGTTGTCACGTTCTTTTTAGCAGGGCCATTGGATTTCCATGAAAGAGATGGGCAATAGGCAGCAGAAAGCAGCACAGTGGCTCCAAGCCGAAGGGGGTGAGTGCCTGTCTGAGCCACTGGGTGCTACAGTAGAGTGGTTAAAAGAAAGCTCAGACCACTCTCATCTGTCAGAGCCCTGGCTTGTCATTGAAGGCTCAGTGTCAACTGTCAGAAGATAAGAGGAGAAATTTGGATATTCCTGTGAAGCTCACACCAACGTATATTATTTTTCCTACCATTAATTTACATTTATTTAATGATGAGTCAAGTTGATAATATTTTCTGTGTCCATTGGTATTTTTTTTTTCTATAGCACTATGGGTTTTTTGCTTTGTAATTGAATATCATTTAAGTAAAAGTTTTAAATTGTTAATTTCTGTTAAAAAAGAAAAAAAAACCCTAAAAATCAGGTAGACATTGAGAATATAGAGTGGAAAATAAAGTATTTATCACTGCCTCCCCCCAGGTGACAGTCAAAGCTCAGAATAGAGGGAGCCAGAACACAGAGCTGCAACTCTGTAGCACTGGGACTATGCAGGTGGCCCAGGCTAGGCGTCCTCATCTGTGGAACGGGGATGAGTGTAATGCCACACAGCACTTAGAACAGTGCCTATCCCATAGTTAGTGCTCAGTAAATGTTTCTTTTCTTCTTCCTCCCATTTCCTTAATTTCCACTAACTCCCCAGTGTGTAGCCTTTCTGTCTTTCTGAGTGACTCTTTCTTTTTCTCTCACAGACATTCCTAAAGGAGAATGCCTGCCAAGAACTCCTCCTCCTCTGTGACAGAGTTTATTCTCGCAGGCTTAACGGACCAGCCAGGACTCCAGATCCCCCTCTTCTTCCTGTTTCTAGGTTTCTACGTGGTCACTGCAGTGGGGAACCTGGGCTTGATAACCCTGATAGGGCTCAACTCTCACCTGCATATTCCCATGTACTTATTCCTCTTCAACCTGTCCCTCATAGATTTCAGTTATTCCACTACCCTTACCCCTAAAATGCTGATGAGTTTTGTCTCAAAGAAGAACATGATCTCCTATGCAGGGTGTATGACTCAGTTTTTTTTTTTCTGTTTCTTTGTCTTTTCTGAGTCCTTCATCCTGTCAGCGATGGCATATGATCGCTACGTGGCCATCTGTAACCCACTGTTGTACATGGTCACCATGTCTCCCCAGGTGTGCTTGCTCCTTTTGTTGGGTGTCTATGGGATGGGGGTTTTGGGGGCTGTGGCTCATTTGGGAAACATAATGTTTATGACCTTTTGTGCAGAAAATCTTGTCAATCACTACATGTGTGACATCCTTCCCCTCCTTGAGCTCTCCTGCAACAGCTCTTACATAAATTTGCTGTTGGTTTTTATTATTGTGACCATTGGCATTGGGGTTCCAATTGTCACCATTTTTATCTCTTATGGGTTTATTCTTTCCAGCATTCTCCACATTAGCTCCACAGAGGGCAGGTCTAAAGCCTTCAGTACCTGCAGCTCCCACATAATTGTGGTATCACTTTTCTTTGGGTCAGGAGCTTTTATGTACCTCAAACCACCTTCTATTCTACCCCTGGACCAGGGGAAAGTGTCCTCCATTTTTTATACTGCAGTGGTGCCCATGTTTAACCCATTAATCTACAGCCTGAGGAATAAAGATGTCAAAGCTGCCCTGAGGAGAACCTTTTGCAGAAAATTCTTAAATGATTGAGAAACGGAATCCAAACCTTTGTTAATCAGGGTATTTCTTTTCTTTTCTTTTCTTTTTTTTCAGCGAGGGAACAAATGCCAGTGCTTTCTCTGCTATAATTAGAGAAAAATTTTAACTTTTATTCTTAAGCGCACTTATTCCCTGCACTGCTTATCCAACCCAACGATTCCAATTGTTATTTTATGAGAATAGTTTCTACAATTATACGTAGTTTAATCTTGAATAGGCTTATGAAATCATTTACTTCAGTCTCCTCATACAATACATCACACTCAATATTTTGTAAGCTGCCAATGTACACACATGTACCTGGTGCCAGAGCTGAAACTGGAGTCCGGGCTCTTGAATTTTAATCTACTCTGCTATGTTTTTCTTCAGCTACATTTCCTTGTTCCATCTTTTCGCTGGCTGATTTCGTTTTAAAGTGTTTTTCTTTTTTTCAGATGTCATGCAACTTACAAAGGCTAATTTTTGGAATAACATTTTTGCAAGAGTGTTGGAAGTGAAAAATATGGTTGATGTGGTCTTGACAAAAAGTTAAGAGAAATTTTTAAAGAATTTTGGGGTGTGTGAGTGAGAAGTAGGTTAGGTTCCTTATATAATCAAGGATGGTGACCACGGAGATGATGCAGAGCCTTAAGGGTCAAGGCTAATAATATAAGGCCTTCTGAGGCAGAGATAAACAGGTTTGAGGGAGTTAAGTATGCTAGATACAGGCTTCATTCTTTATTTAAAGATTCATGTAGGTAGAATTTGGAGCCTCACCTCAAGGGTCTGAATAATCTACATTAATAATAGACAGCTCTGGGTAAGTGCTATTAGAAACACAGCAGCCAACTAGTTGTCAGGAGAAGCAATTGCTATTGTATTTTAAGACACTGCATATATCTGTGACTTTCTATTAATAACAGTAGGGCATAAAGGAAAGAGATGGTGGTCTCAAGAGAGGTCATATATTCACAGCATTGGATAAGTGTAAGTACAACTTTATATAAAGTATCAGAAGAATAATGTTTTTGGTCTGAACACATTATTAATGGTAACAATTCTTTCAGAAATCATGGCATATGAACTGTCTGGAAAATAGTTTATTTTACAAACTTAGGAAAGTTCTCTTCTATTAGAAAAAGGGAAAGTTTGGATTAATGTTTAGCTTTTTTCCTTTGAAATGTTTCAGTTTAATCAGGATATAGTTAAGGAAATGAAAGTGTAGGGGAGGGCTGTGTTTTGATGCTAAAGGAGAGGAATGATGATTAAATTCAAGACACATGGATTGAGGGTGCAGTGGGAGTGGTGGAGAATCAGTACAATGAAAACACCCTAACCCTTCTTAAATTGAAGTATAATTTTTGAAATGAAGTGCACAAACATTAACTGCTCAATGATTTTTTTCACATCTGTAAGGCTATGATTACATACCTCCACCCAAATGAAAATATAGAAGATTTTTATCATTTCAGAGTATTCCTGCTGCTCTTTCCCAGTAATTACTACTCCCTACGCTCTTCCTGGAAATATCCACTATTCTTACTTTATCATCACAATTTCATTTTTCTCATGCTTCAGCTTCATATAAACATTAAATAGTGCCTTTGCTTTTTTATGTTTCACCTAACATAGAGAGTCATGTGAGATTCATCCATAACACTGTTCTTGGTTACTGCTGTTTTAGTATTCCGTTGTATGAATGTAGAGCAATTTACTTATCAATTATCTTCTTTATGGACATTTGCCTTGTTTTCAATTTCTGTATATTATTAATAAAGCTGCTATAAACATTCTTGAACATGTATTTTGCTGGCACTATACACTTATTTTGTTTGGGCATATACCTATATGTACATTTTATGAGTCACAAGATAGGCGTATGTTTAGGTTTCTAAATGCTATCAAATTTTCTCCCAAAATATTTAAGCTGATTTGCACTCCCATCAACAATTTCCAGAGAAGAATACTCTTCATCCTTATAAACACTTGTTATTTTCAGTATTTCTCATTTTAATTACTCTGTTGGGTATGTAGTACAATGTTGCTTTAGTCTTTTTAATATTTCCCTAATAAATAATGATTTTTTTTTTTTAAGACAGAGTCTTGCTTTGTCACCCAGGCTGGAGTGCAGTGGCGCGATCTCCGCTCACTGCAACCTCCACCTCCCAGGTTCAAGCCATTCTTCTTCCTCAGTCTCTGGAGTAGCTGGGATTACAGGTGCATGCCACCATGCTCAGCTAATTTTTGTATTTTCAGTAGAGATGGGGTTTCACCATGTTGGCCAGGCTGGTCTCAAACGCATGACTTTTTTTTTTTTTTTAAAGAAACAAGGTCTTGCTCTGTTGTCAGGCTGGAGTGCAATGGTGTGCTCATGGCTCACTGGAGCTTTGAACTCCTGGGCTCAAGCTATCTTCCTGTCTCAGTCTCTTGCGCAGCTAGAACTATAGGTACATGCCACCACATCTGGCCAATTTTTCTATTTTTTGTAGAGATGAGGTCTCACTATGTTGCCCAGGCTCTTCTCAAATTGCTGGGCTCAAGTGATCCTCTCATCTTGGTATCCCAAAGTGTTGGAATTACAGGTGTGAGTTGCCACACCCAGGCTTGTTGGGCACTTTTTACATGTTCATTAGCCATTTGGACATCACCATTCATGAGGTAACTGTTCAAGTCGTTTGGCCACTTAAAAATAGTGTTTTTAGTCTTTTTCTTACTGATTTTAGTTTTTTAAAAAGTGGATTCTGGATATGAGTGCTTTTTCAGACACACACATTGCAGTTAGCTTTACTCACTTTCTGACTTGCCCATTCACATGACCACTCATTATGTCCTTTGAGAATGATATTTAAATTTTAAGAAAGTTCATTTATCCACTTCTTTTACTGTTCATGCTTTGTTCTGTTTAATTTTTTCCTACTACATAGTCACAAAGTCATTCTCAGGTTTACTTTGAAAGCTTCATGGTTTTTTCTTTAATATTTAGATTTTAGATCAATTTTAAATCAGTTATGTATGTATGAGATAGCTTTAGTTCTTTCATAAAGATATTATATTGCATCAGCATCATTTATTGAAAAGACCTTCTCTCCTCCCTAAATTTTATTGGCTGTATTTGTGTGTGTGTATTTGAAGATCAGGTGACAATAATTTAGTGGGACTAATTGGAGAGAAGTTGACTGGGAGCCAAAGTGCTGTATTCTACATTACAATAGTGAATAATAATGAGAAAAACAGACATGCTAGTCTTGTTTTGAAGTGAAATTTCATCCTTTCCTACCTTTTACTTTATTTTAAATAACTTTTTAAAATTTAATTTTCAATCGTTTATTAGTAATAATGTAGTAACACAGTTGTTTTTTGTACATTGAATTTGTATCTAGCAAATTTGTTATTTCATTTGTGAATTCTTTTATTTATTTATTTATTTTCTTTGTATTTTTTAAAAAATATATTTTATTGCATTTTAGGTTTTGGGGTACATGTGAAGAACATGCAAGATTGTTGCATAGGTACATACATGGCAATGTGGTTTGCTGCCTTCCTCCCCATCACCTATATCTGGCATTTCTCCCCATATCCCTCCCCAACTCCCCGCCCCCCACTGTCCCTCCCCTATTTCCCCCCCACAGACCCCAGTGTATGATGCTCCCCTCCCTGTGTCCATGTGTTCTCATTGTTCAATACCTGCCTATGAGTGAGAACATGCGGTGTTTGATTTTCTGTTCTTGTGTCAGTTTGCTGAGAATGGTGGTTTCCAGGTTCATCTATGTCCCTATCATTTACGAATTCGAATTGTTTTTAAACTTGACAAGAGAAAATAAGAATTTATACTTCATTTTTTTTCTGTATATATTCTTGAATCTGCAAATAAAGACAGGTTTGATTCTTCCTTAATGATCTTTATACCTTTTATTTATTTTATTTTTTTTCATTGTCCTGTCTAAAATTTCCAATGCAATGATGAATAGAGATAAGAACGGATATCCTTGTCTTGTTTCTGATCTTACGATAAAGGCATTAAGGCTTTCACTATCGAATAAAATGTTTGCTGTAGCACTTGTTTTCTTCTGCAGATGGCAGTAATTGGATTATGGGTGGATTATAGCAGCTTCCACTTAAGAAGGGATATATTTTTCTTGAGAATACATGTAATGGTAAAAAATTAAACAGTACAAACATGTACACAGTAGAAACAAGACTTCTTTTCACATCAGTTCACCTATGCTTACGTTCTTCCTCCTGGATGCAACTATTACAAGAAATATAATAGGCATATACAAGAATATCTCTGTATCTTCTATCTACCCACATATTTATATATCTAGGGATCATTTTTTGTTTTGAAATTTAATAAAAGGGGAGATTTAGGGACGTATCTTCCAGTGGAAATGATTTAAAGAGGAGGGAGCAGAGGACATCATTAGGCAACAAGAAGAGAAATCAAACACAGAAGAGGGATGGGTCAGAGAATGAACAGGACAGAAGAGGACAGAGGAGAAAAAAGGAGGAAACAGAGCTAACTCATGGTAATTTCAGCTCTGGCAACATTTTGGTTTCTTCCGATTTTCCATCTCCACCCCATGATTTGATCACCTGTATCTTTGATTGTTGCTGTCCTGGAGGAAAAGACATTGAGCACTTAAGATGCCAGAATGGCAAACATTTTCAATTCAACAAACATTTATGTATTAACTTATATATTTATTTTTAAAAACAAGAGATGGTTTGAGCTCAAAGAGGTAAAGAGTTTGGAAGTTATAACTCTTATCCTCACAAGTAAAAAGCTAAACAAACTGAAAATCAACTACTCTTCTTAGAGCCATCAGAGAATTGAGGTCACAGGACAAACTGACTCCCTGAAAACTGGAGAAAGAAATGAGAATAACAGCTTATCCAGAGCAGAAGCTACTGGAGTTAGTATGCATGTGTGTGTATGTCTATATGAACACAGAGTACTTGAGAGGTAGTTGATGATGAATTAATTGCTGGAGCCTGAGTGTGGATCAGTTTGAAAGGTAAAAACTCCTGGGAACCCAGTCTTGCTGGGGGTCCCCACACTGTTGGGAGCTTTACCCTCAGGAGCCCCACCAAGTTTTCACGGTGAAGATCAGAGACTATTTCCCCCAGTGTTGGACAGGGAGAGGGGAAAAGGAACCATTTCAAAATACACTCAGAGCTTTTTGTTCTCACTTGACCTCCCAGAAAACTATACTTCAGTCTATGCAATATTGGGGAAGTGATATTCCCAACTTCAGTCCCCTCCCATTCCCTCTAGTCTTTCTGCCTCACCTAAGAAGTAGAAAGCACTGAGAAGCACTTGTGAAGTTCACAGCCCCAGGGAATAGGCCAATTAAAAGGCTGAGACTTAATCATAGCAATAGAGAATGTTTTGTCTCCTGCCAACACTTTACTGTCACATCAGTTAATCTCCTGTATAAAAACAGGGGTTTAGAGCACAGCTCGGACTCTGTTAGGGAAATCCTAAGACAACAGGGGAGACAAAATGTATTAGAGAAAATTAAAGCTTTAGATACCTACAGCTACAGCAAACAGTAAACAGACAAAACAAGCAACCATACTAAGATATAAGGGAGAATGTTGGAATTATCAGTCTGGGAATTTAAAGTAGCTATGATTAATATGCCCAGGGCTCTAATGAAAATAGCAGACATCTGGCAAGAACAGATGGGCAATGTAAGCAGAGAGATGGAAACTCTAAGAAAGAATCAAAAGGAAATACTGAAAACACCAAAGCCACTGTAAGAGAAATGAAAAATGCCTTTGATGGATTTGTAAGTAGACTGGGTGTGGTAGGGGAAAGAATCAGTGGTCCTAGAGATATGTTAACAGACATGTCCCAAACAGAAATGTCAAGAGAAAATAGAACAACAACAACAAAAAAGGAACAGAATATGCAAGAAGTGTGGAACAATTATAAAAAGCATGACATATGCATAATAAAAACACTAGAAGAGAGAAAAAAAGAAAAACCCAGAAGATATATTTAAAATAATAATGGCTAAGAATTTTCCAAAATGAATGATACCAAACTATAGATCTAAGAACCTCACTAAACAGTAACAAGAGATAGAATGTCTACACCGAGCCATACCATATTCATATGGCAGAAAGCCTGACAATAAAAAAAATCTTGAAAGAAACCAGAGGAAAAATACCTGTGTTACTTATATGATCTTATCTATAAAAGAATAAGGATAAGAAATACATTAGATTTTTATTCAGAAACCACGCAAGCAAGAAGAGAGTGGAGTAACATTTAAAGTGCTGGAAAAACAACAGCAGCAGCAACAACAATTCACCAACCTAGAATTTTGTATCTGGTGAAATTATCCTTCAAAAGTAATGGAGAGTTAGGTAAAAACTTATTTGGATAAACAAAAGCTGAGAGAATATGTTGCCAGTAGATCTGCCATGCCAGAAAGGAGTTCTTCAGAAAGAAGATATAGGTCAGAAACTAAGATTTACATAAAAAAGGGAAGTCATTAGAGGAGGAATAAGTGAAAGTTAAATAAACTCCTTTGTTTTTCTTAGTCTTAATTAATCTAACAGAGAAATGATTGCTAAAACGATAATAGCACCAACATATTGGGTAACCATAGCTTATGAATAGATGACATAAATGACAGCAATGTTATGAGGGATGAAAGGGAGGGATTGGGAATACTCTGTTATAAAGCACCTGCTCTACCCAGGAAATGACACTGTGTTATTTGAAAGTAAACTTATATTAGTTGTAAATTCATGCTGCAAACTTTAGTGTACCCACTAAAATTTGTTTTAAAAAATATAATTGATCTGTTAAAAAAGGAGAAAAAATAATATAAAATGCTTTATTAAGATTAGAGAAGTTTAAAGAAAAAAAAGAGACAAGATCCCATCAATAGATGCACAAAAAACACTTGAGAAAATCCCACACCCATAAAAAACTATGAATAAAGGGGAACTTTTGTATCTGATAAAGAACCTCTACAAAAAAACCTTATTGATAGCATCATATGTATTGGTGAGAAACTAGGTGCTTTCTTCAGAAGATCAGAACAAAGACAGGATGCTGCTTCTCACCACTCCCATTTAACATGGTACTGGAAGTCCTAGCTAATGTAATAATAAAGAAAAGGATGTAAACGGTATACAGATTGGGAAGGAAGAAATAAAACTTTGTTTGCAGCTGACATAAATGTCTGGGTTGAAAATCGCAAAGAATGAACATAAAAAACCCATGGAACTGATAAACAATTATAACGAGTTTCAGGAGACAATGTTACTATAAACATAGAAAAAACATAAAAAGTTAATTGCTTTTACATATACCAGCAATGGATAAATGGCATTTGAAATTAAAAACACAAAATATGTACAAAATCTATATGAGGAAAACTCCGAAACACTGATGAAACAAATGAAAGATCTACATAAATAAAGAGCTATTCTATGATCATGAATAGAAAGACTCAACATTAGTAAGATTTAAGTTCCTTCCAACTTGATTTATAGACTCAGTGCAATCACAATAAAAATCCCAGCAAGTTATTTTATTTATATCAGCAAGCTGATTCAAAAAGTTTTATGAAAAGGGACACAACTCAGGATAGCCAACACAGTTCTGAAGAATAATAAAGTCAGAAGACAGATACCACTTGATTTCAAGACTTACAATGAGGCTATATTATTTAAGACAAGGTGGTATTGGTGAAAGTGTAGATACATAGATGAAAAATATAAATTCATTGAGGGCATGGTTACCTCAACACTGCTTGGAAGAGTGACTGGCAGTAGATGCTTAATAACTATTAGGGAAAGAATGAAGATTCCAAGAGGTTGACAAAATTATTTATTTACAAGGCCATGTTTGATTTCCTAAATCCATGAATTTAAACACATTTGAAGAGAACAGATAGCATTTCAAAATATAGGTGAATGGCCCATTTTCTCCACAGTGGTTGCTCTCTGTTCTTGTGAGTTCATTCTACATCTACCCCTCTGTCTTCTTTTTCTGAATGAGAAGGATCTTTTCCTAAAGGGACTCAGGTCTAAGTGGGAAGTGCAGTGCACACAGTCAGAAATTAGCCGCATTAGGGCAGCATTTTTAAAAAAGTGGAGATTCTATTTAAATTGTTTTTTCTACTCAAATGTTTTTTGTCAACCCTCATCTTCATAATCTTTATCTAGCAGTCAATTAGGGTCCTCAGAAAACAGGTATCTTTATGTAGCAAAACTTGTAGGAACACTTTAAGTTTGGACTTCCTAGGTACTGCAAAACTTTTTATTTAGAACAATTGAACCCACCCTTTGGTGGGAGAACTACATATATAAATGACACATTGCAATATAAACACTGTCCAAAAGGTTTATTTCTAATTCTAAATATCTTTCCTTTTCATGAAGGAACTGGGAATGCCATTTGATCATTCATGGAAAGGAGGGCAACACAGCCAACGAATTGGAAAGAGATCCTGCAATCAATCCATCAAGCTAGATTTTTCTTTAGAGTGCTGGGAACTTGCTCTCAGTTTTCATTTACCTCCTATTTTTTGTAGGTGGCTTCTTGCTTTTCTGGACTCTTATAGGGTTCTTAAGCTTTGCTCCTGCTCAAAGTCTGAATTTTAAGAAATATATCACAAATATAAAAGAATATATATCTAGCTGTTGTGTATGATTTAGAAGTTCTAAATTCAGTTCAGCTCACATGTCGGAGTTGTCCTTGTCAGTGGTAAGGAGGCTAGAGTATTTATGCCTTCACATTAATCAGTCATTCCTTTTGCGTTGCCTCCAAAGAAGTGCAAATTTCCAACCAATTTGCATCTCCTGTGTAGGTTAACCAGACTTGAGCATCCTGAGGCAAGCTGTGTGGCAAAGAGACGCAGGTACAGGTGTTCGAATTTTGTGAAAACTTACTTGAACCTAGTGTGCATAAAAATCTGATAAAAGGCTGGGCACAGTGGATCACACCTGTAATCCCAGCACTTTGGGAGGCTGAGGTGGGCTGATCACTTGAGGTCAGGAGTTCAAGACCAGCCTGGCCAACATGGTGAAACCTCTTCTCTACTAAAAAATACAAAAAAAATCAGCCGACCATGGTAATGCATGCCTGTAATCCCAGCTGCTACGGAGGCTGAGGCAGAATTGCCTGAACCCAGGAGGCAGAGGTTGCAGTGAGCCAAGATTGCACCACTGCACTCCAGCCTGGGAGACAGAGTGAGACTCTGTTTCAAAAAACAAACAAAAAAACTGATAAAGGAATGTGAGGGGACATAGGAGGAACACTGAAAGGACATGGTACAGCTCCCAACTGGCGGTTGTTTTTAGGTTGCTGCTGTGATGTTAGTGAAACCCACCTCCCCAAATCCAAACTGCACTGCGTTTGAATTGTTGTTTGTTGCTTGAGCTTTTCCTTTTTTCGGTGTACTTATCTATATTTTTAGTTTCTATTTGTTGGGTAAAGTTTGGTTTTGCCCATTGGAATCAATTATTCTCCTTTAGAATGGAAAAGAGGCCTGTTTTGCTGTTAGTGATACCCTTGCTTCCTCCGTCTTTGCTCTTCCCAGACATTTAGAGCTGCAACCACTGACTCTGTCCCACTTACCCTGGCCCTGTTCCATTACCGACGAAAACTGGCAGTTTTCAACAGACCCCACCCCCCTGGAGGACTTGGATGTCTTTTTGCTGCTCCCGGCCTCCTGTTCCATATGCCTGAGATAGTTGAGTGGCCTACATTTTATCATTTTACTTGTCCTATCCATTTGGGCCTCATTTGTAGGGTTGTGTTTCCGACTATGCTGATTGTCCTCTGTTCAACCTTCAAATGCATTCTCTGCATGTATCCATCCTGTGCTGTCCTCTGGGAGTCTGGCCAATCTGAACTGCATTAGCAGACTTTCTTGCCCTTTGTCTTAGTGAACAATGCAGGGAAAGAAAAGAGCAAGGCAGGATATTTATTCCTCTGGCCTCTTCCTGTGGGAGTGCTGTGGACTGCAATCATCCACCAGGAGTGGCATTCTTGCCACGTGGCCCGCCCACACAGCTCTCTCCTTGTCCACTTCAGCCCACACATCATAATGGTGCCTCCTTTACTAGCCCTGCATTAACCCTGTGATTTTCCTACATCCCACTGACAATACTGTAAACCATATGGGTTTATTCTGTTCTTTAGATTCTGCACCAGAGAACTGAGCTGGTGAACTGAAAGATGAATTTCCAAGCTCTTGTCTGGCCAGTGTGGGTATACTCACCTACTTTACCAGGCTGTAGGACAGAGGCACAAAGGAAAGATGAAGATTATGATTGACAGTTACACATCTCTCTTCTCTGCTTGCTCATACAGAGAAGAGTGGAGTGGAGTTTCTTGTCCATGCTCTGAATTCAGGAATCTCATCCTAAGTTGGAAGTGCTGGTGAATTGCTTCTAAGTAGTGTTTCTCTTTCTCAAAGTTATCTACGGCACAAGCAGGCTCCTAATACAGCTCGCAGAGACATCTCAAATAGGGCAGGATGTCTCCGAAGTGCTTTTGATTTGAGAAGCATTTTGTTTAGTTATCTAAAATAATTATACCCAAATATCCTGAGCTCCCGGATCACTGTGCATATCACTGACTAGTACAGGAAAATACTTTGAGGGGAAGCTATGTTTTTAAACTTTCTATTTACTTCTTGGGGGCTGTAAAAAATTAAATATTTTGCACTCAAATACAAGGAGATTTGAGTTATATTTATGGAATACTGGGAATAAGTTTTTACCTGTGGCTATGCACATATGTGATATACATGTTTCTATGTTGGTCCATAAGAGGAAATATGACTTTGTGCAAATAAATCCTGTGAAGGGGCTAATCTTTGGTTTAAATGGTTTTTAATGATTCCATTTCTCTTTGACTGAAAACCTATTTTTCCATGCTCCAGGGGAGCATAAAATGATAATAATTCTTTCTTGCTCACATTTCCTGCCTTACTCTTTCTAAAGGGGTTGTTATGCTTCCGAATGCTAGGACTGAGAGACCAAACTGAGCATGTGATGTGCTCTCGCCCAGTTTCTAGGGAAGTGATTGTAGCTGAGTTTATAAAATTACTCTGTGGCGTTAGAAGGCATTAGAGAATTCTACTGTGGTTGCAGATCCAAGCTCTGCCTTCCAATCAACTTTATCCACATTAAAAGCTCATCTTTTGATCTTCTTCTGACTGCTGTATCTTATTTCTCCATTAGTTCTCCCCTCAGAGTGCTGAATGGAGACTGATTGTCCCTGTTATCATTCCTCACCCCAAAATATTCTATCCACCTTCTTATATACTCAGCGATTCATCTCCTAATATCATTTGCTTTTCCCGAAATGTGTAGGGTTTGGGACCCTGGTCATTCCTCTGCCTGAATGGCCTCTCCTCCCCTCTACTTGTTGGCTTCTCCTTGTCATTCAGGACTCAGAGCAGTATGTTCCCAGCATAACATAAACCTGACTGTGTATTTCTATAGTAATAATGCTATAATGAGACATGGTGTTTGAGGGAAAATTTAGTGTCAAATAAAAATATGATCAATGATCTGTCACAAAAGCAAAAAGATACATCATATACATAAGCAATAATTATTTTAGAATTAAAATCACATCTCCAATTTTATAAAATGGACAATAAACTATTACCTGTATTGATTGCATAAGGCACCTCAATAGCCATTAACCTGTAAAACACAGCCTATGTAAAATAGATCTTTGTTATAACATAGATCATTTAAGATCTAAATGCCAGCTATATTCGTGTTAAATACTAAATTAATAATTATGTCATTAGATTTAATAAGCATTAACAAATTTGGTGGATTAAGTGATGATCATTATTTTACAAAACTGCCCAGAAAATGTTCAGTTGATACATATATTCAATATATTACATCTGTGTAGCAAATGAACTCTGTTTATGTTTATTCTACTATCATGAAAGCATCAAAGTCTGACTTACTCTTTTTATTTTGAAGTTCTGGGGTACATGTGCTAGATGTGCAGGTTTGTTACATAGGTAAATGTGTGCCATGATGGTTTGCTGCACCTATTAATCCATCACCTAGGTATTAAACCAAGCATGCATTAGCTCTTTTCCCTTATAAAAGGGAAAATACTTGCTCTTTTAAGAAATACCCATTGTTATCAGTAGAAGATGGATAAATAAATTACATATTTTTACTTAGTGTAGGTGCAGCAATAAGGAAGAATGATCTACTACAGCACCCAACACGGATGATGCTCACAGATACATGAACCAGGCGTGAAAAGATATGTATTAAATGACTCTATTTATATAAAGTTCAAGGACAGAGAAAAGTAATCGTACGTGATAGAATATAGAAAATGGTATTGACTGGGAAGGGGGTGAAGGAATCTTCTGATGTGTTGGAAATATTCTGTATCTTGATCTGGATACACATTGACTGGGACACTTGAAATTCTGCATTTTACCCATTTTGTTCCTGCATGATGTACAATCTAGGGTGCAGGAATGTATGTATGTATATCTTACAATGATAAAGGGCTTAAGAATCCCACAAATAATTTTAGGTGTAAGCAGATAAAGAATGTTTGTCTTCAGAATCTGATCTTTTTATCTATTTTTTTCCCCTCAAACACTATCAAAAGCAACCTGGAAGGTTCAAATACAGCCAAATAGAGCACAGTTGTATTTTTGTGTGGGAAGCAAGAAGAGGATCTGTCACCCTGTCACTAAGGTGATGATGTGTGGGGTTTACGTAAAGTATGAGAGAGCTGCTGCACGGCCTGGACGTTGGCCTCCTCCCACCCCTTCCTCAGCCCTGTGCCAGGCTAGCTTCCACTATAACCAGTCAGGGTTCTGAGGTGGAAACAACTGTATCCGATGCTTGTTAACTTGTGCAAGAGGAGAGTTTTTTGGAAGGAAATGGGCTATTGGAAAGAACCAGGTTTGAGAACAGGCAGGATTCAGAAGGCAGACAGCCGGAAACACAGCCAAGTCACACCGCAGAAACTGTCAGGATGCTGACGGCACAACCAACACCACCTCCACAGGCAGCTGAGCACTGCTGGCAGCAGCCCCACTCCCAAATCTCAGCACACTCCAGAGCTGTTGCTGGAACATGTTGCCTCTGCCTTCTCCATTATGAACTCTGCATTTCTTCAGAGACATGGCTCTGAGTGGAAGCACCCGAGTGGCTGAGACTGGGTCACATGTTCTATGGTGGCTGCTTCCATCACATGGAATCGATATTTAAAGTCTCACTTGAATATGTCTGCCTCAAAGTCCAGGTACAGAGGGAGGCTGACTTTTCCCTCCTCAATCTATGTAGGGTTGTTTTTCTCAGTGTTGGCTTTTGTTTCAGAGTCTATGTCTCCCTTGGGAGACTGACACTGCCAATGCCTTTGGTTTTGCATAAGAAATCCTACTACCAAGCTGGGCATGGTGGCTCACACCTGTAATCCCAGCACTTTGGAAGGCTGAGGCAGTTGGATCCCCTGAGGTCAGGAGTTCGAGACCAGCCTGGCCAACATAGTGAAACCCCATCTCTACTAAAAATACAAAATATT